>NC_091207.1:4341652-4634152 GCF_040958095.1 Procambarus clarkii
GAGAGAGAGAGAGAGAGAGAGAGAGAGAGAGAGAGAGAGAGAGAGAGAGAGAGAGAGAGAGAGAGAGAGAGAGAGAGAGAGAGAGAGAGAGACAGAGAGAGAGAGAGAGAGAGAGAGAGAGAGAGAGAGAGAGAGAGAGAGAGAGAGAGAGAGAGAGAGAGAGAGAGAGAGAGAGAGAGAGAGAGAGAGAGAGAGAGAGGAGAGAGAGAGAGAGAGAGAGAGAGAGAAAGAGAGAAAGAGAGAGAGAGAGAGAGAGAGAGAGACCCCTGAGAACTTTGCTACAATTGCCGGTTATACCTCATGGTTGCGCCGAGATAGGCAGGGTCAAGGAGGGGGTGTTGCAGTGTGCACCAGCAAATCTGTGTATGCACAACACATTGATGTGGTCATTCCTGGTCATCTTGAAATTATGTTCTTCAAAGTATGCTTTAATCCAGGTACCTCAATTCTCTTATGTGCAATGTACAGACCTCAATGGCAGGGTGCTTCTCCAATCGCCTTCCTGATGGACAATCTAGACTCCCTGCTAATGCAGCACAACTGTCAGCACATTATAATTGTAGGTGACCTCAACCAGTATCTTATACAGAGGGATTTTGATGAACTCTTAGCAGTTTTTAACCTTGAAAATTTTGTGAGCTTTCCTACCCACATATCAGGCTCGTCCCTTGATCCTGTCGTAACTGACCTTCCTGCAAATATTGTTAATTGCAGACCTCTGGGATATGTTGGTTCTTCAGACCACCAGGCTGTCTTTACTACACTGGCTATCCCGACAGATCGAGGTGAAGAATCTGTTCGTACTACCTGGCTATGGGACAGAGGGAACTGGCCAGCCCTACGTTCAGAGCTTGAAGTAACTGATTGGCATGCCTTGCTCCAGGGGGACGTGAACAGCCAAGTAAACGCTTTCACCAGTCATATACTGGACCTCCAGTATAGGCATATCCCTCACCGGCAGTATGTGACCAAGCCCACTGATCAGCCTTGGTTTGGATAGCGGTGCCGGATGGCAGCTGAAGCCAAAAACAAGGCCTGGAGGAGATTTAAACGGCATCCCTCGGCTCATAACAGAAACATTTGTAGACAATCTTGTCGAATAATGAAAGACGTTCAAAAGTGGGCTATATCCAGATGGGAATCCGAAACTCGAAGAAAACTTGCATCTGGAAGGGTTGGATCCAAGGTCTGGTGGTCCCTGGTGAAGGATCGGCAGGGGTACTCATCTGAGGACACAATCCCACCTCTAAACAGAGAAGATGGTACTGTGGCAACCAGCAATCAGGAGAAGGCTGATTTACTGGCAAACCACTTTGCTTCCAAGATGCAGGTCCCTGATCCTGAACGTCAGCCTCCACATCTTGCCCCATGCACTGTGTCTAAGTTGACTGAAGTGGTTATAAATCAGGCTGAAGTTCTCCATCTCCTTAACACGCTAGACACAAGCAAAGCTGTGGGGCCAGATAAGGTCAGTCCAAGACTACTACGCTGCTGCGCTGACCTGTTGGCTCCACCTCTCACGCGCCTCTTCCAACTGTGCCTAGTTCAAGGAATTTGGCCCTCCTTATGGAAGAAAGCAGACGTTGTTCCAGTGCACAAAAAGAAGAGCTGCTCAGTAGTTGGTAACTACAGACCTGTGTCACTGCTTTCCATTACTGGCAAGATCCTAGAATCATTAATTGCTCAGCAAATGACATCATTTTTTGACCGTCATCGGCTAATTTGTGATCGACAGTATGGTTTTAGAAAAGGCCGATCTGCTGCTGATCTTTTGCTAAATCTCTCCTCTAAGTGGCATCAGTCACTGGATGAGTCCAAGATCAGCTGTGTTGTTGCTCTAGATATAGCAGGAGCCTTTGATCGGGTCTGGCACTCTGGACTAGCAGTGAAGCTTCAAGCTTTAGGCATTGCAGGCTCCATCTTAGTGTTATTAAAAGACTACCTTCAAGAACGGACTCTAAGGGTGGTCCTCAATGGAGCAGAATCCGATAGCCACTCAATTGGTGCCAGCGTTCCACAGGGTAGTGTGCTTGGCCCTCTGCTGTGGAATGTTTATTTCAACGATCTTCTTCATCTCATTCCTGAAGCTCAAGCCTATGCTGATGACTGTACTCTAACCTTTACATACAGAAAGGAGGAAATGCTAACTGCTGCAAGAATCATTAATCACAAACTTTCAGCAATTTCTACCTGGGGTAGGAGATGGCAGGTCACATTTGCGGCTGAGAAGACTCAAGCGATGATGATAACTAGACTGCACATGGCGAATCGGACAGAACTGCAAATGGGTGGCAAATCCCTAGAGTTCACAGAAGAATTTGACATCTTGGGAATGAAGTTCGACTCTTCAATGACAATGAAGAGCCATGTGCTAAACCTAGCTAAAAAGGCAGCCAGGAAACTTACAGCACTACGGCGCATCTCATATCTTCTTGACAGCAAGGGATGCAAAACCTTATATGAAGCTCAAGTTCGCTCCCATCTTGAGTATGCACCCCTTTCCTGGATTGCCTGCCCCCCATCTTTCGTCAGACTGTTGGACAAAGTGGAGAGACGGGCTAGAAGGCTTATCTCTAGTCTTGACCAAGTCTGGTGGGAACGGTCTGAACATCAGAGCCTGCAACACCGTCGGGACGTTGTTGGTCTTACTGTTATGTACAAGGCCAATATCCTCAAAGTTCCGCACTTAGCCCAACTCCGTGGAGTACCAGTAGTTCCCACTCGTAACACTAGGCTCTCAATCTTCAACACTCTCATGAACGCCCATCAGCGTTCATTCCTTCCGAGACTTACTCGCATCTGGAACTTGTTCGCTCAACAGATTGATACACGGGAGATCAGGTCAACTGTTCACATGAAGACTCTGGCACACAGCTGGCTACAAGCTCATCCTGTTCCTTATATGATTGTTACTTAATATTTTTTAATGAATAAAGGCTATTCCTTCTAAAGCAAATAATACCAGGCTCATGAAATAAATGGGCATCTAGGAGTAGGTTTCAACTTAGCTTACATAAGTTAAATATATGATAGTTCCCAATGTGTTAGTTTCAAAGTATACTCTTATGTAATAAATGAGTTTCTAGGTGTAGGCTTCAGATGAGCTGAGGAAGGATAACAGCTCTTGCTTGCAGTTTCAGTAGGTATGTTATTAGGCATCCCTTATGAATCCTAGTCTTAGTTTAAAAAAAAAGAGAGAGAGAGAGAGAGAGAGAGAGAGAGAGAGAGAGAGAGAGAGAGAGAGAGAGAGAGAGAGAGAGAGAGAGAGAGAGAGAGAGAGAGAGAGAGAGAGGGAGAGAGAGAGAGACAGGGAGAGAGAGAGAGAGAGAGAGAGAGAGAGAGAGAGAGAGAGAGAGAGAGAGAGAGAGAGAGAGAGAGAGAGAGAGAGAGAGAGAGAGAGAGAGAGAGAGAGAGAGAGAGAGAGGAGAGAGAGAGAGAGAGAGAGAGAGAGAGAGAGAGAGACAGACAGAGACAGAGAGAGAGAGAGAGAGAGAGAGAGAGAGAGAGAGAGAGAGAGACAGAGACAGACAGAGACAGACAGAGACAGAGACAGAGATAGAAAGAGAGAGGGGGAGAGAGAGAGAGGGAGACAAAGACAGAGAGAAAGAGAGAGAGAAAGAGAGCCAGAGAGAGAGACAGAGAGAGAGAGGGGAGAGAGAGCGAGAGAGAGAGAGAGAGAGAGAGAGAGAGAGAGAGAGAGAGAGAGAGAGAGAGAGAGAGAGAGAGAGAGAGAGAGAGAGAGAGAGAGAGAGAGACAGAGACAGAGAGAGAGAGAGAGAGAGAGAGAGAGAGAGAGAGAGAGAGAGAGAGAGAGAGAGAGAGAGAGAGAGAGAGAGAGAGAGACAGAGAGACAGAGACAGAGACAGAGAGAGAGAGAGAGAGAGAGAGAGAGAGAGAGAGAGAGAGAGAGAGAGAGAGAGAGAGAGAGAGAGAGAGAGAGAGAGAGAGAGAGAGAGAGAGAGAGAGAGAGAGAGAGACAGAGAGACAGAGACAGAGACAGAGAGAGACAGAGACAGACAGAGACAGAGAGACAGAGACAGAAAGAGAGAGGGGGGAGAGAGAGAGTGAGAGAGAGACAATGACAGAGAGAGAGAGAGAGAGAGAGAGAGAGAGAGAGAGAGAGAGAGAGAGAGAGAGAGAGAGAGAGAGAGAGAGAGAGAGAGAGAGAGAGAGAGAGAGAGAGAGAGAGAGAGAGAGAGAGAGAGAGAGAGAGAGAGAGAGAGAGAGAGAGAGAGACACAGAGACACAGAGAGAGACAGAGATACAGAGACAGACACACACACACACACACACAACAAGAAAAGAGGAGAAAGAACAAAATTAAGGCAAGAGAGAGAAGACAGAACAGAAACAAAAGAGAGGGGAAAGAGAAATGAGAGAAGATTGAAGAGAAGGGGAAGAGAAAGACAAGAGAAGAAAACTATACAAGAAAAATATACAAGATAAAAATGAAGTAAATGAATACCACAAATGTAAAAAGTAAAGGAAAAGAGAAGCTAGAAGAGACAGGAAAGAAGAGGTGTTAGAAGAGAGGAGGAAAGGAGAGATATAAGAAGAGACAAGAAAAATAGGAGAGAAACGTAACTGAAGAAAAAAAAAAAAACGACATTTGTTAGAGGAAATCTTGAGATGATTTCGGGGCTTTAGTGTCCCCGCGACCCGGTCCTCGACCAGGCCTCCACCCCCAGGAAGCAGCCAGTGACAGCTGACTAACACCCAGGTACCTATTTTACTGCTAGGTAACAGGGGCATAGGGTGAAAGAAACTCTGCCCATTGTTTCTCGCCGGCGCCCGGGATCAAACCCGGGACCTACAGGATCACAAGTCCAGCGTGCTGTCCGCTCGGGTCCCTTGTTTCTTTTCGGTAGTTTCGTCATTATTGCACAACTATATTCTATTATTTTCTATGAAAACATTATAGTTTTGCACAACTATATTCTACCCACTTTGAGACTCCGCACCAATATAAAAGCATCAAGAAATATGGGCCAATAGTCCCTTTGCAGTTACTTCCATTCTTCCCCTTTAACTTACAAAATATTATACCCATTGTTTCGTGTTCTGGCATGTGTTGAAAGTTTGTTTTCACCTCATCCAAAACTGTTGTAACATATCACCTCACCCAAATGCAGGTATAAAAAATCGAAGATGTTTAAGCTCTATTCAGTTATAGTTGTGTGTGTGTAAACTAAAGTCTTTGGAAATGTAATAAGTTTTATGAAACGCGCTCAAGTGTTGCTTCAGACTAGAAATAAAAATGAGTTTTGGAGAATTGATTTTTCAGTTACCATCAACAGTGAAGAAAAATGTAAGAAACATTGAGAAAATTCGTGTTAGAATTATTAATCTTACTTTTTCCGTCATATTTAATAATATGACGGGAAATCTACAGTCTACAGGAAAGACTGCTACCAAAATATACTAATATATATATATATATATATATATATATATATATATATATATATATATATATATATATATATATATATATATATATATACATATATATATATATATATATATATATATATATATATATATATGCGAACAAGCCTGAATGGTCCCCAGGACAATATGCAACTGAAAACTCACACCCCAGAAGTGACTCGAACCCATACTCCCAGATGCCACGCAACTGGTATGTACAAGACGCCTTAATCCACTTGACCATCACGACCGGACATAATGAGGTGATAGCCGAGGCTATTTGAACCACCCCACCGCCGGCACTCGGATAGTAATCTTGGGCATAGCATTTTACCAAATCACCTCATTCTTTGGGGCACACGTGAGGAACACAAATGCGAACAAGCCTGAATGGTCCCCAGGACAATATGCAACTGAAAACTCACACCCCAGAAGTGACTCGAACCCATACTCCCAGATGCCATGCAACTGGTATGTACAAGACGCCTTAATCCACTTGACCATCACGACCGGACATAATGAGGTGATAGCCGAGGCTATTTGAACCACCCCACCGCCGGCACTCGGATAGTAATCTTGGGCATAGCATTTTACCAAATCACCTCATTCTTTGGGGCACACGTGAGGAACACAAATGCGAACAAGCCTGAATGGTCCCCAGGACAATATGCAACTGAAAACTCACACCCCAGAAGTGACTCGAACCCATACTCCCAGATGCCACGCAACTGGTATGTACAAGACGCCTTAATCCACTTGACCATCACGACCGGACATAATGAGGTGATAGCCGAGGCTATTTGAACCACCCCACCGCCGGCACTCGGATAGTAATCTTGGGCATAGCATTTTACCAAATCACCTCATTCTTTGGGGCACACGTGAGGAACACAAATGCGAACAAGCCTGAATGGTCCCCAGAACAATATGCAACTGAAAACTCACACCCCAGAAGTGACTCGAACCCATACTCCCAGATGCCACGCAACTGGTATGTACAAGACGCCTTAATCCACTTGACCATCACGACCGGACATAATGAGGTGATAGCCGAGGCTATTTGAACCACCCCACCGCCGGCACTCGGATAGTAATCTTGGGCAAGCATTTTACCAAATCACCTCATTCTTTGGGGCACACGTGAGGAACACAAATGCGAACAAGCCTGAATGGTCCCCAGGACAATATGCAACTGAAAACTCACACCCCAGAAGTGACTCGAACCCATACTCCCAGATGCCACGCAACTGGTATGTACAAGACGCCTTAATCCACTTGACCATCACGACCGGACATAATGAGGTGATAGCCGAGGCTATTTGAACCACCCCACCGCCGGCACTCGGATAGTAATCTTGGGCATAGCATTTTACCAAATCACCTCATTCTTTGGGGCACACGTGAGGAACACAAATGCGAACAAGCCTGAATGGTCCCCAGGACAATATGCAACTAATGCCCAAGATTACTATCCGAGTGCCGGCGGTGGGGTGGTTCAAATAGCCTCGGCTATCACCTCATTATGTCCGGTCGTGATGGTCAAGTGGATTAAGGCGTCTTGTACATACCAGTTGCGTGGCATCTGGGAGTATGGGTTCGAGTCACTTCTGGGGTGTGAGTTTTCAGTTGCATATTGTCCTGGGGACCATTCAGGCTTGTTCGCATTTGTGTTCCTCACGTGTGCCCCAAAGAATGAGGTGATTTGGTAAAATGCCTTGCCCAAGATTACTATCCGAGTGCCGGCGGTGGGGTGGTTCAAATAGCCTCGGCTATCACCTCATTATGTCCGGTCGTGATGGTCAAGTGGATTAAGGCGTCTTGTACATACCAGTTGCGTGGCATCTGGGAGTATGGGTTCGAGTCACTTCTGGGGTGTGAGTTTTCAGTTGCATATTGTCCTGGGGACCATTCAGGCTTGTTCGCATTTGTGTTCCTCACGTGTGCCCCAAAGAATGAGGTGATTTGGTAAAATGCTATGCCCAAGATTACTATCCGAGTGCCGGCGGTGGGGTGGTTCAAATAGCCTCGGCTATCACCTCATTATGTCCGGTCGTGATGGTCAAGTGGATTAAGGCGTCTTGTACATACCAGTTGCGTGGCATCTGGGAGTATGGGTTCGAGTCACTTCTGGGGTGTGAGTTTTCAGTTGCATATTGTCCTGGGGACCATTCAGGCTTGTTCGCATTTGTGTTCCTCACGTGTGCCCCAAAGAATGAGGTGATTTGGTAAAATGCTATGCCCAAGATTACTATCCGAGTGCCGGCGGTGGGGTGGTTCAAATAGCCTCGGCTATCACCTCATTATGTCCGGTCGTGATGGTCAAGTGGATTAAGGCGTCTTGTACATACCAGTTGCGTGGCATCTGGGAGTATGGGTTCGAGTCACTTCTGGGGTGTGAGTTTTCAGTTGCATATTGTCCTGGGGACCATTCAGGCTTGTTCGCATTTGTGTTCCTCACGTGTGCCCCAAAGAATGAGGTGATTTGGTAAAATGCTATGCCCAAGATTACTATCCGAGTGCCGGCGGTGGGGTGGTTCAAATAGCCTCGGCTATCACCTCATTATGTCCGGTCGTGATGGTCAAGTGGATTAAGGCGTCTTGTACATACCAGTTGCGTGGCATCTGGGAGTATGGGTTCGAGTCACTTCTGGGGTGTGAGTTTTCAGTTGCATATTGTCCTGGGGACCATTCAGGCTTGTTCGCATTTGTGTTCCTCACGTGTGCCCCAAAGAATGAGGTGATTTGGTAAAATGCTATGCCCAAGATTACTATCCGAGTGCCGGCGGTGGGGTGGTTCAAATAGCCTCGGCTATCACCTCATTATGTCCGGTCGTGATGGTCAAGTGGATTAAGGCGTCTTGTACATACCAGTTGCGTGGCATCTGGGAGTATGGGTTCGAGTCACTTCTTGGGTGTGAGTTTTCAGTTGCATATTGTCCTGGGGACCATTCAGGCTTGTTCGCATTTGTGTTCCTCACGTGTGCCCCAAAGAATGAGGTGATTTGGTAAAATGCTATGCCCAAGATTACTATCCGAGTGCCGGCGGTGGGGTGGTTCAAATAGCCTCGGCTATCACCTCATTATGTCCGGTCGTGATGGTCAAGTGGATTAAGGCGTCTTGTACATACCAGTTGCGTGGCATCTGGGAGTATGGGTTCGAGTCACTTCTGGGGTGTGAGTTTTCAGTTATATATATATATATATATTAGTGTATAAGTATATTTTGGTAGCAGTCTTTCCTGTAGACATATATTATTATATATATATTAATATTATTATATTATATATATACTAATATATAATTATATATATTAGTCTTTCCTGTAGACATATATTATTATTATATGTATATATATATATATATATATATATATATATATATATATATATTTATATATATATATATATATATATATATATATATATATATATATATATATAATCATCAGCCAGATACCCACACCCACGTACAGACTGGCGAAGCGACTGAACGGCCTGCTGACTCCTTATGTCCCTTGCGCCTTCAGCCTGAAGTCTCCAAAGGAACTTGTTGACTTACTGCGGGGCACACGGGCCACAAGGATAAGAGCCTCGTTGGACGTAGAATCACTGTTTACCAACGCACCTGTGGACGAGACAATCGGGATGATAGCCGACAGAGTGTATCGTGATCCGGCCTGTACTCCTCTTGACATATCAGAAAATATTCTAAGGAAACTACTCTAAGCTTGTACTAAAGAGGCACCCTTCTTGAGCCCGGATGGGCACATGTATAAGCAAGTAGATGGGGTCGCCAAGGGTTCTCCCCTAGGTGTCCTGTTTGCAAACTTCTACATGGGTACCATCGAGCAAAAAGTCTTAGTCGACATGAACTTGAAACCGGCCATATACTGCAGGTATGTTGACGACATTTTTACACAGGTACCTGATGTCAGACATCTGCAGGAGCTGAAGGAGGCATTTGAGCAGAGTTCCGTGCTGCGTTTCACTTACGAGATGGAAAAGGATGGGAAGCTGCCCTTTCTAGATGTAACAGTCATGGAAAAGAGCGGAGGTTTCCACACTGCAGTCTACACTAAGCAAACGAACATAGGAATGTGCCTAAATGCCAACAGCGACTGCCCAGACAGGTACAAGAGGAGTGTTGTTAACGCTTATGTCGACCGTGCTCTCAGCCACAGCTCAGAATGGAAGCAAGTCGACGAAGAACTCTGTAGGGTAAGGCAGTTCCTAGTCAACAACAGCTTCTCCAATGGTTTCGTCGAAGACATCATAAGAAGGAAAGTGAAACGCCATGCAACCTCTGAAGAGACAACTAACACAACACCTATACCCCCTATTAGACTATTTTACAGGAACTTCTTTTCCACAGCTCATAAAACGGAGGAAAGGGTCCTGAAAGATATTGTTAATAGAAACGTTATCCCTACAAACAAAAATCATAGGATACAACTGACGATTTACTATAAAACCAGAAAAACGGCCAGCCTACTGATGAGAAACTCTCCAGACACAAAGCAGAACGATTTAAAAGAGACCAACGTCGTCTATGCCTTCATATGCCCTCTTGGGGACTGTAAGCTCCAAAAAACCCAGTATATAGGCAAGACAACAACATCTCTTTCTAGGCGTTTAACGATGCATAAGCAACAGGGCTCCATTAAGGAACATATAATCTCTTCCCACAACCAAACCATCGCCAGAGAAATCCTAGTAAACAACACAGAAATAATCGATAGATACAGCAATAGCAGGCGGCTTGACGTCTGCGAGGCACTACACATCAAGAAGTCAACACCAGCAATCAACAGCCAATTATTGCACAACTATATTCTACCCACCTCAAGACTCCGCTCCAATATAGAAGCATCAAGAAATATGGACCAATAGGCTTTCTACAAACACTTCTATTCAATACCCATTGTTTCTGTTCTGTCTTGTGTTGATACTTTTAATACCCTATTAATATCCCCTCTTGTTCTGTCTTGTGTTAATGCCACATCACCCTTCCCACCTCACTCAAATGTAGATATAAAATCAGAGATACGTTCTAATCAGTTGTGTATTTGTGAAGTCTTTGAAAATGTAATAAGTTTTACGAAACGCGCCCGTGTCGCGTCAGACTAGAAATAAAAATGAATTTTGGAGAAGTGATTTTTGATTTACCTCCAACAGTGAAGCGTAATGTACGAAAGATTGAGAAAATTCGTGTTAGAATTATTAATCTTACTTTTTCGGTCATATTTAATAATATATGTCTAAAGGAAAGACTGCTACCAAAATATACTAATATATATATATATATATATATATATATATATATATATATATATATAAATATATATATATATATATATTATTAAATATGACCGAAAAAGTAAGATTAATAATTCTAACACGAATTTTCTCAATCTTTCGTACATTACGCTTCACTGTTGGAGGTAAATCAAAAATCAATTCTCCAAAATTCATTTTTATTTCTAGTCTGACGCGACACGGGCGCGTTTCGTAAAACTTATTACATTTTCAAAGACTTTAGTTCACAAATACACAACTGATTAGAACTTACGTAAGTTCTAATCAGTTGTGTATTTGTGAACTAAAGTCTTTGAAAATGTAATAAGTTTTACGAAACGCGCCCGTGTCGAGTCAGACTAGAAATAAAAATGAATTTTGGAGAATTGATTTTTGATTTACCTCCAACAGTGAAGCGTAATGTACGAAAGATTGAGAAAATTCGTGTTAGAATTATTAATCTTACTTTTTCGGTCATATTTAATAATATATGTCTACAGGAAAGACTGCTACCAAAATATACTAATATATATATATATATATATATATATATATATATATATATATATATATATATATATATATATATATATATGTCGTAGCTAGTAGCCAGAACGCACTTCTCAGCCTAGTATGCAAAGCCCAATTTGCCTAATAAGCCAAGTTTTCATGAATTAATTGTTTTTCGACCACCTAACCTACCTAACCTAACCTAACCTAACTTTTTCGGCTACCTAACCTATAAAGATAGGTTAGGTTAGGTTAGGTAGGGTTGGTTAGGTTCGGTCATATATCTACGTTAATTTTAACTCCAATAAAAAAAAATTGACCTCATACATAATGAAATGGGTAGCTTTATCATTTCATAAGAAAAAAATTAGAGAAAATATATTAATTCAGGAAAACTTGGCTTATTAGGCAAATCGGGCCTTGCATAGTAGGCTGAGAAGTGCGCTCTGGGTACTAGGTACGACATATATATATATATATATATATATATATATATATATATATATATATATATATATATATATATATATATATATATATATCCTCCTCCTGGGAAGAGACTTTAATATTGACCTGGGTCAACAAAATTGATCTCAAGTTGACTATTTCCTTAACAGCATGAACTCCTGTATGCTAATCCCCACAATCACCAAACCTACTCGAGTCACTCAAACATCAGCCACTACCTTGGACCATATATGGACAAACATAACAGCTCCCCTTGTATCTGGTATAATCTACGACAGAACAACTGACCACTATCCTACCTTTCTCATAGCGAACATGGACATAACACCACCAAAAAGCAAGAAACTTTCAATTAGGCTACACAGTGAATCAGCTATAGGCAATCTTACAGATGCACTTCACAATATTAACTGGGATTCTGAATTCAATAATACCCAGGATATAAATTCATAAGCTAACCTCTTCCTTTCCAAAACTCTAAGCCTCTACAACCTTCATTGTCCCCTTCTTACCAAGCAAGTAACTGACAAAAGATTAAACAATCCATGGCTCACAAGTGGCATTCTCAACTCAATCAACAAGAAACATGAATATGAAAAGAAACTTAGGATTGGCCTAGTTTCAAAGGAAGTAGCTAAAAGGTACTCATCAATGCTTACCAGTATCATAAGAAAGGCAAAACTTGCATATTATGTGAATAGATTCAATGAAGCAAAAGGCAACATGAAAAGCACTTGGAAAACAATCTCTAGTATCCTAGGAACTAAACAACACTCACATAACCAAATAAAACTCTACAAGGATGGGGATATACCGTCAACTGATTTAGAAATGGCAAATGAATTTAATAGTTTCTTTTCATCGGTTGGTGCTAATCTTGCCAGTAAAATCCCACAGACTCAGACACATATTAACACATATCTCTCAGGCAGCTATCCAAACTCTCTTCTCCTTTCACCAGTCAGCCCGGCAGATGTTGTGTCCATCATACACTCTCTAAAAACCAAGGCAGGGAACACCAGTGAAATTCCGTCCATTGTTTACAAGAGAGCTTCCCATGCCCTTGCCCCACCCATAGCACTACTGTTCAACAAATCTATAGAGAGTCACACCTTCCCTCATATCCTCAAAAAAAGCAAGAGTAACGCCAGTCCATAAAGGAGGCAATCCGGCGGACATAAACAATTATAGACCAATATCAAATCTACCTATTCTATCAAAAATATTTGAAAAAATTATTTACAAAGAGCTCTATTCCTACCTCGTAAAATTCGACATACTCAGCCTCTGCCAGTTTGGCTTCCGGTTCCAAAAGAGCACCAACGATGCAATCATTAGTCTCCTTGACGTTATCTACTCAGCCCTTGACAAAAATGTGTTTCTGATTGGACTCTTCATTGACCTAAGAAAAGCCTTTGATACTGTTAATCACAACTACCTCTTACTTAAACTCCAGCATTATGGAATCCGAGGCCTTGCCCTTGACTACATCCGATCCTATCTTAGTGACAGACACCAATATGTAACCATCAATGATACAACTTCTTTCACTCTACCAATCACCGTTGGAGTGCCACAGGGCAGTATCTTAGGACCTCTTCTATTTCTTATATATATAAACGATCTGCCTAATGTCTCTAATATTCTCAAACCTATATTGTTTGCTGACGATACTACCCTTATCTATTCAGACCTCAACCCACATACACTAAATAATGTTGTGAATAATGAATAAAGAAAAGTCCACTTAATACAAGTCCGTCAACACTATTGTGGAAGCAGATAAAGCAGTTAATTATCCAACAGAATTTTTGAGTTCACTCGATCTGCCAGGAATACCATCACACGTACTGCAATTGAAAATCGGCTTGCCAATTATGATGTTGCAAAATATCAACCAGTCAAAACTTCACAACGTCATGCGCCTTGCAGTAAAAAAATTAATCAGCGACATCGTAGAAGCAACAATCTTGACAGGACCTTTCAAATGTGAAGATGTCCTCATTCCTCACATTCTTATGATTTCAACGGATATGCCATTTCAATTTAAGAGAATGAAATTTCCAATTCGATTGGCATTTGCAATCACCGTCAACAAAACTCAGGGTCAATCTTTAGAATTGAGCAGTTTATACCTAGACACGGATTGCTTCACACATGGAAAATGATATGTTGTGTGTTTTAGAGTCGGCAAACCAGACAATCTCTATATTTCCACAGACAATTGAACAACAAAAAATATTGTATACTCACAATCACTGTGAAATTAAACCTGTTAGAAACGTGGGTTTTCTCTTTTCATCCTTTCCCATTTAACCAGACTGAGCCACAGCAACGCGTGGCAGGTACAGCTAGTGTGTGTGTGTGTGTATATATATATATATATATATATATATATATATATATATATATATATATATATATATATATATATATATATATATGTCGTACCTAGTAGCCAGAACGCACTTCTCAGCCTACTATGCAAGGCCGGATTTGCCTAAAAAGCCAAGTTTTCATGAATTAATTGTTTTTTGGCAACCTAACCTACCTAACCTAACCTAACCTAACTTTTTCCGCTACCTAACCTAACCTAACCTATAAAGTTAGGTTAGGTTAGGTTAGGTAGGGTTGGTTAGGTTCGGTCATATATCTACGTTAATGTTAACTCTAATAAAAAAAATTGACCTCATACATAATGAAATGGGTAGCTTTATCATTTCATAAGAAAAAAATTTGAGAAAATATATTAATTCAGGAAAACTTGGCTTATTAGGCAAATCGGGCCTTGCATAGTAGGCTGAGAAGTGCGTTCTGGGTACTAGGTACGACATATATATATATATATATATATATATATATATATATATATATATATATATATATATATATATATATATATATATATATATATATATATATATATATATATATATATATATATATATATATATATATATATATTAGTATATTTTGGTAGCAGTCTTTCCTGTAGACATATATTATTAAATATGACCGAAAAAGTAAGATTAATAATTCTAACACGAATTTTCTCAATCTTTCGTACATTACGCTTCACTGTTGGAGGTAAATCAAAAATCAATTCTCCAAAATTCAAATGAAAATTCAAATGAATTTTGAATGAAATAAAAATGAATTTTGGAGAATTGATTTTTGATTTACCTCCAACAGTGAAGCGTAATGTACGAAAGATTGAGAAAATTCGTGTTAGAATTATTAATCTTACTTTTTCGGTCATATTTAATAATATATATATATATATATATATATATATATATATATATATATATATATATATATATATATATATATATATTTAGGGGTACCACCACTGGTTTAATTAAAGGGACCCACATCCTCAAAGAAGAAAATAAATAGTGTTCAGAGAAGATCTTGTGGATTCTCACTGAATACTTTAATCTTTTCCTCTCCTACCACCCCTATTATTTTTTTTTTATTTGATTTTATTGTAATGCTACAGTTTACAGAAAACACACACTTATATAACAATATAACAATATACCAATCAGTGTTCGAAGACCTCGTCCAGCTCCTCGGGGGTCGGGTGCGTACCCAAGATACAGCACGCATTTCCCCTCTGAACAGCGACACTGAGGCGCTGGAACATAAAACTGGCCGCTCTTGGGTCTCTAGTCTTCCCAATGAGTTCCTCGCCCAGCTCCTTCAGGAACTTAAGTGCACATTTACCCCAGGCGCCCAGAGTCTCAGAGCCTATTGGCACGAACCTGTAACAACGTTCTAGGTCCCTGTACTTGTTAGTTTTCTGGGTCTCCCTGAAGGTGGCCGCCCCGCCTCCCTCAGCTGCGCTGTAAGGTAGATAGGTATCAGCCAATGTGGATGCACACGTGTAGTCCCACACGACCTGTTTACCTTCCCTCCACGGCTGCAGGGTGACTCCATCTGGGCGTTTTTGGCTGTTGTCAGGTCTGCACAACTGAGGTTCCCTTTGTGCTGGGCATCCAGCTGAAGCCAAACTTCTCTTGATGATGTCATTGACTGCTTCATGTCTGGCAATCTTTCCCTGTGTCTTACGACAGATGAGACCATGGCTGCCGTATTGGTCTGCCCGTGCATGGCCGCAAATACACCGATGCTCGGAGGAGATAGGGGCGGCAAGGCGCAGAGCAACACCAATACTTAGGGTCCGATGGTCCAGGCGGGTGCCCAAGGCGGAATTAGGGACTGCCAACAGGAAGTCCCCGGCATGGGGCGCTTGCACAGCTAGAAGACGCGCTTTGTCCTTCCTGGAAGCTGCCTCCAGCAATGATGTGGCGATGTTCTCCACTATGGGGCTATCCCATTTGGACTGTTTGCAGTCATTTGGAAAAGTCGGTCGAGGATGAGAGTTGACGAGAGTGTCCCACTGACCGGCTCCTTCCGCGAATTTGGGATCATAAATCCCAATGAAGTCTCTTAGGTGTTCCGGTAGTATTTCCTTAACTAATTCACCTGTTGCACTGGTCGAAGATAAGAATGCTGGCAATGCTAACTGTGTCGCCTTGCGAATACCTATTCCCCCGAGTCTAACTGGGAGCGTTGCTTGGTCCCATTGGTCATCTTGCAGGGAGAGGTTTAACACTTTCACGGTTATTGACCTTAGGAGTGTGTCATATTCTGTTAATTTTGGGCTGTCGAAGGAGGGAGCACACCTTAGGAAATAGGTCAGTCTGGGCAAAGCCAGGCACCTTGTGAGAAGGTACAAAGCATCGTGGGCGTCCAAAGCCCCTATTCCTCCCTCCATCCTCCTCAGGTCGTTCAGCTTTTCTTCGAGGACTACCTCAATGGCGCTCGAGCCCAGAGGTGCCCCTAGCAGCACACTGTCGGTGGGAGCGATCACTTGGGCTCCTGGCAATATGGTTCGCACTGCATCTATGGTTGGTTGGCTAGATGAGATGATTTCACACTTTAATGGGTCTTGATTTCACACTTTAATTCAGATGAGGGGGTATTAATTAATTAAGATGATTTCTTTATTAATTAATTAAGATGATTTTCTAATTAAGATGATAATTAAGATGATTAAAATTAAGATGATTAAGATGATGATGATATTAATTTAATTAAGATGATTTCACACTTTAATATATATATATATATATATATATATATATATATATATATATATATATATATATATATATATATATATATATATATATATATATATATATATGTCGTACCTAATAGCCAGAACGCACTTCTCAGCCTACTATTCAAGGCCCGATTTGCCTAATAAGCCAAGTTTTCATGAATTAATGTTTTTTCGTCTACCTAACCTACCTAACCTAACCTAACCTAGCTTTTTTTGGCTACCTAACCTAACCTTACCTATAAATATAGGTTAGGTTAGGTTAGGTTTGGTTGGTTAGGTTCGGTCATATATCTACGTTAATTTTAACTCCAATAAAAAAAAATTGACCTCATACATAATGAAATGGGTAGCTTTATCATTTCATAAGAAAAAAATTAGAAAAAATATATTAATTCAGGAAAACTTGGCTTATAAGGCAAATCGGGCCTTGAATAGTAGGCCAAAAAGTGAGTTCTGGCTACTAGGTACGACATATATATATATATATATATATATCCTCCTCCTGGGAAGAGACTTTAATATTGACCTGGGTCAACAAAATTTATCTCAAGTTGACTATTTCCTTAACAGCATGAACTCCTGTATGCTAATCCCCACAATCACCAAACCTACTCGAGTCACTCAAACATCAGCCACTACCTTGGACCATATATGGACAAACATAACAGCTCCCCTTGTATCTGGTATAATCTACGACAGAACAACTGACCACTATCCTACCTTTCTCATAGCGAACATGGACATAACACCACCAAAAAGCAAGAAACTTTCAATTAGGCTACACAGTGAATCAGCTATAGGCAATCTTACAGATGCACTTCACAATATTAACTGGGATTCTTAATTCAATAATACCCAGGATATAAATTCATTAGCTAACCTCTTCCTCTCCAAAACTCTAAGCCTCTACAACCTTCATTGTCCCCTTCTTACCAAGCAAGTAACTGACAAAAGATTAAACAATCCATGGCTCACAAGTGGCATTCTCAACTCAATCAACAAGAAACATGAATATGAAAAGAAACTTAGGATTGGCCTAGTTTCAAAGGAAGTAGCTAAAAGGTACTCATCAATGCTTACCAGTATCATAAGAAAGGCAAAACTTGCATATTATGTGAATAGATTCAATGAAGCAAATGGCAACATGAAAAGCACTTGGAAAACAATCTCTAGTATCCTAGGAACTAAACAACACTCACATAACCAAATAAAACTCTACAAGGATGGGGATATACCGTCAACTGATTTAGAAATGGCAAATGAATTTAATAGTTTCTTTTCATCGGTTGGTGCTAATCTTGCCAGTAAAATCCCACAGACTCAGACACATATTAACACATATCTCTCAGGCAGCTATCCAAACTCTCTTCTCCTTTCACCAGTCAGCCCGGCAGATGTTGTGTCCATCATACACTCTCTAAAAACCAAGGCAGGGAACACCAGTGAAATTCCGTCCATTGTTTACAAGAGAGCTTCCCATGCCCTTGCCCCACCCATAGCACTACTGTTCAACAAATCTATAGAGAGTCACACCTTCCCTCATATCCTCAAAAAAAGCAAGAGTAACGCCAGTCCATAAAGGAGGCAATCCGGCGGACATAAACAATTATAGACCAATATCAAATCTACCTATTCTATCAAAAATATTTGAAAAAATTATTTACAAAGAGCTCTATTCCTACCTCGTAAAATTCGACATACTCAGCCTCTGCCAGTTTGGCTTCCGGTTCCAAAAGAGCACCAACGATGCAATCATTAGTCTCCTTGACGTTATCTACTCAGCCCTTGACAAAAATGTGTTTCTGATTGGACTCTTCATTGACCTAAGAAAAGCCTTTGATACTGTTAATCACAACTACCTCTTACTTAAACTCCAGCATTATGGAATCCGAGGCCTTGCCCTTGACTACATCCGATCCTATCTTAGTGACAGACACCAATATGTAACCATCAATGATACAACTTCTTTCACTCTACCAATCACCGTTGGAGTGCCACGGGGCAGTATCTTAGGACCTCTTCTATTTCTTATATATATAAACGATCTGCCTAATGTCTCTAATATTCTCAAACCTATATTGTTTGCTGACGATACTACCCTTATCTATTCAGACCTCAACCCACATACACTAAATAATGTTGTGAATAATGAATAAAGAAAAGTCCACTTAATACAAGTCCGTCAACACTATTGTGGAAGCAGATAAAGCAGTTAATTATCCAACAGAATTTTTGAGTTCACTCGATCTGCCAGGAATACCATCACACGTACTGCAATTGAAAATCGGCTTGCCAATTATGATGTTGCAAAATATCAACCAGTCAAAACTTCACAACGTCATGCGCCTTGCAGTAAAAAAATTAATCAGCGACATCGTAGAAGCAACAATCTTGACAGGACCTTTCAAATGTGAATATGTCCTCATTCCTCACATTCTTATGATTTCAACAGATATGCCATTTCAATTTAAGAGAATGAAATTTCCAATTCGATTGGCATTTGCAATCACCGTCAACAAAACTCAGGGTCAATCTTTAGAATTGAGCAGTTTATACCTAGACACGGATTGCTTCACACATGGAAAATGATATGTTGTGTGTTTTAGAGTCGGCAAACCAGACAATCTCTATATTTCCACAGACAATTGAACAACAAAAAATATTGTATACTCACAATCACTGTGAAATTAAACCTGTTAGAAACGTGGGTTTTCTCTTTTCATCCTTTCCCATTTAACCAGACTGAGCCACAGCAACGCGTGGCAGGTACAGCTAGTGTGTGTGTGTGTGTATATATATATATATATATATATATATATATATATATATATATATATATATATATATATATATATATATATATATATATATATATATATATATATGTCGTACCTAGTAGCCAGAACGCACTTCTCAGCCTACTATGCAAGGCCGGATTTGCCTAAAAAGCCAAGTTTTCATGAATTAATTGTTTTTTGGCAACCTAACCTACCTAACCTAACCTAACCTAACTTTTTCCGCTACCTAACCTAACCTAACCTATAAAGTTAGGTTAGGTTAGGTTAGGTAGGGTTGGTTAGGTTCGGTCATATATCTACGTTAATGTTAACTCTAATAAAAAAAATTGACCTCATACATAATGAAATGGGTAGCTTTATCATTTCATAAGAAAAAAATTTGAGAAAATATATTAATTCAGGAAAACTTGGCTTATTAGGCAAATCGGGCCTTGCATAGTAGGCTGAGAAGTGCGTTCTGGGTACTAGGTACGACATATATATATATATATATATATATATATATATATATATATATATATATATATATATATATATATATATATATATATATATATATATATTAGTATATTTTGGTAGCAGTCTTTCCTGTAGACATATATTATTAAATATGACCGAAAAAGTAAGATTAATAATTCTAACACGAATTTTCTCAATCTTTCGTACATTACGCTTCACTGTTGGAGGTAAATCAAAAATCAATTCTCCAAAATTCAAATGAAAATTCAAATGAATTTTGAATGAAATAAAAATGAATTTTGGAGAATTGATTTTTGATTTACCTCCAACAGTGAAGCGTAATGTACGAAAGATTGAGAAAATTCGTGTTAGAATTATTAATCTTACTTTTTCGGTCATATTTAATAATATATATATATATATATATATATATATATATATATATATATATATATATATATATATATATATATATATATATATATATATATATATATATATATATATATATATATATATATATATTTAGGGGTACCACCACTGGTTTAATTAAAGGGACCCACATCCTCAAAGAAGAAAATAAATAGTGTTCAGAGAAGATCTTGTGGATTCTCACTGAATACTTTAATCTTTTCCTCTCCTACCACCCCTATTATTTTTTTTTTATTTGATTTTATTGTAATGCTACAGTTTACAGAAAACACACACTTATATAACAATATAACAATATACCAATCAGTGTTCGAAGACCTCGTCCAGCTCCTCGGGGGTCGGGTGCGTACCCAAGATACAGCACGCATTTCCCCTCTGAACAGCGACACTGAGGCGCTGGAACATAAAACTGGCCGCTCTTGGGTCTCTAGTCTTCCCAATGAGTTCCTCGCCCAGCTCCTTCAGGAACTTAAGTGCACATTTACCCCAGGCGCCCAGAGTCTCAGAGCCTATTGGCACGAACCTGTAACAACGTTCTAGGTCCCTGTACTTGTTAGTTTTCTGGGTCTCCCTGAAGGTGGCCGCCCCGCCTCCCTCAGCTGCGCTGTAAGGTAGATAGGTATCAGCCAATGTGGATGCACACGTGTAGTCCCACACGACCTGTTTACCTTCCCTCCACGGCTGCAGGGTGACTCCATCTGGGCGTTTTTGGCTGTTGTCAGGTCTGCACAACTGAGGTTCCCTTTGTGCTGGGCATCCAGCTGAAGCCAAACTTCTCTTGATGATGTCATTGAGTGCTTCATGTCTGGCAATCTTTCCCTGTGTCTTACGACAGATGAGACCATGGCTGCCGTATTGGTCTGCCCGTGCATGGCCGCAAATACACCGATGCTCGGAGGAGATAGGGGCGGCAAGGCGCAGAGCAACACCAATACTTAGGGTCCGATGGTCCAGGCGGGTGCCCAAGGCGGAATTAGGGACTGCCAACAGGAAGTCCCCGGCATGGGGCGCTTGCACAGCTAGAAGACGCGCTTTGTCCTTCCTGGAAGCTGCCTCCAGCAATGATGTGGCGATGTTCTCCACTATGGGGCTATCCCATTTGGACTGTTTGCAGTCATTTGGAAAAGTCGGTCGAGGATGAGAGTTGACGAGAGTGTCCCACTGACCGGCTCCTTCCGCGAATTTGGGATCATAAATCCCAATGAAGTCTCTTAGGTGTTCCGGTAGTATTTCCTTAACTAATTCACCTGTTGCACTGGTCGAAGATAAGAATGCTGGCAATGCTAACTGTGTCGCCTTGCGAATACCTATTCCCCCGAGTCTAACTGGGAGCGTTGCTTGGTCCCATTGGTCATCTTGCAGGGAGAGGTTTAACACTTTCACGGTTATTGACCTTAGGAGTGTGTCATATTCTGTTAATTTTGGGCTGTCGAAGGAGGGAGCACACCTTAGGAAATAGGTCAGTCTGGGCAAAGCCAGGCACCTTGTGAGAAGGTACAAAGCATCGTGGGCGTCCAAAGCCCCTATTCCTCCCTCCATCCTCCTCAGGTCGTTCAGCTTTTCTTCGAGGACTACCTCAATGGCGCTCGAGCCCAGAGGTGCCCCTAGCAGCACACTGTCGGTGGGAGCGATCACTTGGGCTCCTGGCAATATGGTTCGCACTGCATCTATGGTTGGTTGGCTAGATGAGATGATTTCACACTTTAATGGGTCTTGATTTCACACTTTAATTCAGATGAGGGGGTATTAATTAATTAAGATGATTTCTTTATTAATTAATTAAGATGATTTTCTAATTAAGATGATAATTAAGATGATTAAAATTAAGATGATTAGGATGATGATGATATTAATTTAATTAAGATGATTTCACACTTTAATTTAATGATTTCACACTTTAATATATATATATATATATATATATATATATATATATATATATATATATATATATATATATATATATATATATATATATATATATATATATATATATATATATATATATATATATATCCTCCTCCTGGGAGGAGACTTTAATATTGACCTGGGTCAACAAAATTGATCTCAAGTTGACTATTTCCTTAACAGCATGAACTCCTGTATGCTAATCCCCACAATCACCAAACCTACTCGAGTCACTCAAACATCAGCCACTACCTTGGACCACATATGGACAAACATAACAGCTCCCCTTGTATCTGGTATAATCTACGACAGAACAACTGACCACTATCCTACCTTTCTCATAGCGAACATGGACATAATATCACCAAAAAGAAAGAAACTTTCAATTAGGCTACACAGTGAATCAGCTTTAGGCAATCTTACAGATGCACTTCACAATATTAACTGGGATTCTGAATTCAATAATACCCAGGATATAAATTCATTAGCTAACCTCTTCCTCTCCAAAACTCTAAGCCTCTACAACCTTCATTGTCCCCTTCTTACCAAGCAAGTAACTGACAAAAGATTAAACAATCCATGGCTCACAAGTGGCATTCTCAACTCAATCAACAAGAAACATGAATATGAAAAGAAACTTAGGATTGGCCTAGTTTCAAAGGAAGTAGCTAAAAGGTACTCATCAATGCTTACCAGTATCATAAGAAAGGCAAAACTTGCATATTATGTGAATAGATTCAATGAAGCAAATGGCAACATGAAAAGCACTTGGAAAACAATCTCTAGTATCCTAGGAACTAAACAACACTCACATAACCAAATAAAACTCTACAAGGATGGGGATATACCGTCAACTGATTTAGAAATGGCAAATGAATTTAATAGTTTCTTTTCATCGGTTGGTGCTAATCTTGCCAGTAAAATCCCACAGACTCAGACACATATTAACACATATCTCTCAGGCAGCTATCCAAACTCTCTTCTCCTTTCACCAGTCAGCCCGGCAGATGTTGTGTCCATCATACACTCTCTAAAAACCAAGGCAGGGAACACCAGTGAAATTCCGTCCATTGTTTACAAGAGAGCTTCCCATGCCCTTGCCCCACCCATAGCACTACTGTTCAACAAATCTATAGAGAGTCACACCTTCCCTCATATCCTCAAAAAAAGCAAGAGTAACGCCAGTCCATAAAGGAGGCAATCCGGCGGACATAAACAATTATAGACCAATATCAAATCTACCTATTCTATCAAAAATATTTGAAAAAATTATTTACAAAGAGCTCTATTCCTACCTCGTAAAATTCGACATACTCAGCCTCTGCCAGTTTGGCTTCCGGTTCCAAAAGAGCACCAACGATGCAATCATTAGTCTCCTTGACGTTATCTACTCAGCCCTTGACAAAAATGTGTTTCTGATTGGACTCTTCATTGACCTAAGAAAAGCCTTTGATACTGTTAATCACAACTACCTCTTACTTAAACTCCAGCATTATGGAATCCGAGGCCTTGCCCTTGACTACATCCGATCCTATCTTAGTGACAGACACCAATATGTAACCATCAATGATACAACTTCTTTCACTCTACCAATCACCGTTGGAGTGCCACAGGGCAGTATCTTAGGACCTCTTCTATTTCTTATATATATAAACGATCTGCCTAATGTCTCTAATATTCTCAAACCTATATTGTTTGCTAACGATACTACCCTTATCTATTCAGACCTCAACCCACATACACTAAATAATGTTGTGAATAATGAATAAAGAAAAGTCCACTTAATACAAGTCCGTCAACACTATTGTGGAAGCAGATAAAGCAGTTAATTATCCAACAGAATTTTTGAGTTCACTCGATCTGCCAGGAATACCATCACACGTACTGCAATTGAAAATCGGCTTGCCAATTATGATGTTGCAAAATATCAACCAGTCAAAACTTCACAACGTCATGCGCCTTGCAGTAAAAAAATTAATCAGCGACATCGTAGAAGCAACAATCTTGACAGGACCTTTCAAATGTGAAGATGTCCTTATTCCTCACATTCTTATGATTTCAACGGATATGCCATTTCAATTTAAGAGAATGAAATTTCCAATTCGATTGGCATTTGCAATCACCGTCAACAAAACTCAGGGTCAATCTTTAGAATTGAGCAGTTTATACCTAGACACGGATTGCTTCACACATGGAAAATGATATGTTGTGTGTTTTAGAGTCGGCAAACCAGACAATCTCTATATTTCCACAGACAATTGAACAACAAAAAATATTGTATACTCACAATCACTGTGAAATTAAACCTGTTAGAAACGTGGGTTTTCTCTTTTCATCCTTTCCCATTTAACCAGACTGAGCCACAGCAACGCGTGGCAGGTACAGCTAGTGTGTGTGTGTGTGTGTGTGTGTGTGTGTGTGTGTGTGTGTATATATATATATATATATATATATATATATATATATATATATATATATATATATATATATATATATATATATATATATATATATATATATTAGTATATTTTGGTAGCAGTCTTTCCTGTAGACATATATTATTAAATATGACCGAAAAAGTAAGATTAATAATTCTAACACGAATTTTCTCAATCTTTCGTACATTACGGTTCACTGTTGGAGGTAAATCAAAAATTAATTCTCCAAAATTTATTTTTATTTCTAGTCTGACGCGACACGGGCGCGTTTCGTAAAACTTATTACATTTTCAAAGACTTTAGTTCACAAATACACAACTTATTAGAACCTACGTATCTCCAATTTTATATCTACATTTGAGTGAGGTGGGAGGGGTGATGTGGCATTAACACAAGACAGAACAAGAGGGGATATTAATAGGGTATTAAAAGTATCAACACAAGACAGAACACAAACAATGGGTATTGAATAGAAGTGTTTGTTGAAAGCCTATTGGTCCATATTTCTTGATGCTTCTATATTGGAACGGAGTCTTGAGGTGGGTAGAATATAGTTGTGCAATAATTGGCTGTTGATTGCTGGTGTTGACTTCTTGATGTGTAGTGCCTCGCAAACGTCAAGCCGCCTGCTATCGCTGTATCTATCGATGATTTCTGTGTTGTTTACTAGGATTTCTCTGGCGATGGTTTGGTTGTGGGAAGAGATTATATGTTCCTTAATGGAGCCCTGTTGCTTATGCATCGTTAAACGCCTAGAAAGAGATGTTGTTGTCTTACCTATATACTGGGTTTTTTGGAGCTTACAGTCCCCAAGTGGGCATTTGAAGGCATAGACGACGTTAGTCTCTTTTAAAGCGTTCTGTTTTGTGTCTGGAGAGTTTCTCATGAGAAGGCTGGCCGTTTTTCTGGTTTTATAGTAAATCGTCAGTTGTATCCTCTGATTTTTGTCTGTAGGGATAACGTTTCTATTAACAATATCTTTCAGGACCCTTTCCTCCGTTTTATGAGCTGTGGAAAAGAAGTTCCTGTAAAATAGTCTAATAGGGGGTATAGGTGTTGTGTTAGTTGTCCCACTTGGGACACTAATGCCCACTTGGGGACTGTAAGCTCCAAAAAACCCAGTATATAGGTAAGACAACAACATCTCTTTCTAGGCGTTTAACGATGCATAAGCAACAGGGCTCCATTAAGGAACATATAATCTCTTCCCACAACCAAACCATCGCCAGAGAAATCCTAGTAAACAACACAGAAATCATCGATAGATACAGCGATAGCAGGCGGCTTGACGTTTGCGAGGCACTACACATCAAGAAGTCAACACCAGCAATCAACAGCCAATTATTGCACAACTATATTTTACCCACCTCAAGACTCCGCTCCAATATAGAAGCATCAAGAAATATGGACCAATAGGCTTTCTACAAACACTTCTATTCAATACCCATTGTTTGTGTTCTGTCTTGTGTTGATACTTTTAATACCCTATTAATATCCCCTCTTGTTCTGTCTTGTGTTAATGCCACATCACCCCTCCCACCTCACTCAAATGTAGATATAAAATTGGAGATATGTAGGTTCTAATCAGTTGTGTATTTGTGAACTAAAGTCTTTGAAAATGTAATAAGTTTTACGAAACGCGCCCGTGTCACGTCAGACTAGAAATAAAAATAAATTTTGGAGAATTAATTTTTGATTTACCTCCAACAGTGAACCGTAATGTACGAAAGATTGAGAAAATTCGTGTTAGAATTATTAATCTTACTTTTTCGGTCATATTTAATAATATATATATATATATATATATATATATATATATAAATAAATATATATATATATATATATATATATATATATATATATATATATATATATATATATATATATATATATATATATATATATATATATATATATATATGTCGTACCTAGTAGCCAGAACGCACTTCTCAGCCAACTATGCAAGGCCGGATTTGCCTAAAAAGCCAAGTTTTCATGAATTAATTGTTTTTTGGCAACCTAACCTACCTAACCTAACCTAACCTAACTTTTTCCGCTACCTAACCTAACCTAACCTATAAAGATAGGTTAGGTTAGGTTAGGTAGGGTTGGTTAGGTTCGGTCATATATCTACGTTAATGTTAACTCTAATAAAAAAAATTGACCTCATACATAATGAAATGGGTAGCTTTATCATTTCATAAGAAAAAAATTAGAGAAAATATATTAATTCAGGAAAACTTAGCTTATTAGGCAAATCGGGCCTTGAATAGTAGGCCGAGAATGCGTTCTGGCTACTAGGTACGACATATATATATATATATATGCAAACAAGCCTGAATGGTCCCCAGGACTATATACAACTGAAAACTCACACCCCAGAAGTGACTCGAACCCATACTGCCAGGATCAACGCAACTGGTACGTACAGGGACGCCTTAATCCACTTGACCATCACGACTGGACAAAAGGAAGTGATAGCCGAAGCTATTTGAACCACTTCCCCGCCGGCACTCGGAAGGTAATCTTGGGCATAGCATTTTATCAAATCACCTCATTCTTTGGGGCACACGTGAGGAACACAAATGCAAACAAGCCTGAATGGTCCCCAGGACTATATACAACTGAAAACTCACACCCCAGAAGTGACTCGAACCCATACTGCCAGGAGCAACGCAACTGGTATGTACAGGGACGCCTTAATCCACTTGACCATCACGACCGGACAAAAGGAAGTGATAGCCGAAGCTATTTGAACCACTTCCCCGCCGGCACTCGGATGGTAATCTTGGGCATAGCATTTTATCAAATCACCTCATTCTTTGGGGCACACGTGAGGAACACAAATGCAAACAAGCCTGAATGGTCCCCAGGACTATATACAACTGAAAACTCACACCCCAGAAGTGACTCGAACCCATACTGCCAGGAGCAACGCAACTGGTATGTACAGGGACGCCTTAATCCACTTGACCATCACGACCGGACAAAAGGAAGTGATAGCCGAAGCTATTTGAACCACTTCCCCGCCGGCACTCGGATGGTAATCTTGGGCATAGCATTTTATCAAATCACCTCATTCTTTGGGGCACACGTGAGGAACACAAATGCAAACAAGCCTGAATGGTCCCCCAGGACTATATACAACTGAAAACTCACACCCCAGAAGTGACTCGAACCCATACTGCCAGGAGCAACGCAACTGGTATGTACAGGGACGCCTTAATCCACTTGACCATCACGACCGGACAAAAGGAAGTGATAGCCGAAGCTATTTGAACCACTTCCCCGCCGGCACTCGGATGGTAATCTTGGGCATAGCATTTTATCAAATCACCTCATTCTTTGGGGCACACGTGAGGAACACAAATGCAAACAAGCCTGAATGGTCCCCAGGACTATATACAACTGAAAACTCACACCCCAGAAGTGACTCGAACCCATACTGCCAGGAGCAACGCAACTGGTATGTACAGGGACGCCTTAATCCACTTGACCATCACGACCGGACAAAAGGAAGTGATAGCCGAAGCTATTTGAACCACTTCCCCGCCGGCACTCGGATGGTAATCTTGGGCATAGCATTTCATCAAATCACCTCATTCTTTGGGGCACACGTGAGGAACACAAATGCAAACAAGCCTGAATGGTCCCCAGGACTATATACAACTGAAAACTCACACCCCAGAAGTGACTCGAACCCATACTGCCAGGAGCAACGCAACTGGTATGTACAGGGACGCCTTAATCCACTTGACCATCACGACCGGACAAAAGGAAGTGATAGCCGAAGCTATTTGAACCACTTCCCCGCCGGCACTCGGATGGTAATCTTGGGCATAGCATTTTATCAAATCACCTCATTCTTTGGGGCACACGTGAGGAACACAAATGCAAACAAGCCTGAATGGTCCCCAGGACTATATACAACTGAAAACTCACACCCCAGAAGTGACTCGAACCCATACTGCCAGGAGCAACGCAACTGGTATGTACAGGGACGCCTTAATCCACTTGACCATCACGACCGGACAAAAGGAAGTGATAGCCGAAGCTATTTGAACCACTTCCCCGCCGGCACTCGGATGGTAATCTTGGGCATAGCATTTTATCAAATCACCTCATTCTTTGGGGCACACGTGAGAAACACAAATGCGAACAAGCCTGAATGGTCCCCAGGACTATATGCGACTGAAACTCACACCCCAGAAGTGACTCGAACCCATACTCCCAGGAGCAACACAACTGGTAACTGCAGGATGCCTTAATCCGCTTGACCATCACGACCGGACATAAGGAAGTGATAGCCGAAGCTATTTGAACCACTTCCCCACCGGCACTCGCATGGTAATCTTGGGCATAGCATTTTATCAAATCACCTCATTCTTTAGGGCACACATGAGGAACACAAATGCGAACAAGCCTGAATGGTCCCCAGGACAATATGCGACTGAAAACTCACACCCCAGAAGTGACTCGAACCCATACTCCCAGGAGCAACACAACTGGTAACTACAGGACGCCTTAATCCGCTTGACCATCACGACCGGACATAAGGAAGTGATAGCCGAAGCTGTTTGAACCACTTCCCCACCGGCACTCGGATGGTAATCTTGGGCATAGCATTTTATCAAATCACCTCATTCTTTGGGGCACACGTGAGAAACACAAATGCGAACAAGCCTGAATGGTCCCCAGGACTATATGCGACTGAAACTCACACCCCAGAAGTGACTCGAACCCATACTCCCAGGAGCAACACAACTGGTAACTGCAGGATGCCTTAATCCGCTTGACCATCACGACCGGACATAAGGAAGTGATAGCCGAAGCTATTTGAACCACTTCCCCACCGGCACTCGCATGGTAATCTTGGGCATAGCATTTTATCAAATCACCTCATTCTTTAGGGCACACATGAGGAACACAAATGCGAACAAGCCTGAATGGTCCCCAGGACTATATGCGACTGAAAACTCACACCCCAGAAGTGACTCGAACCCATACTCCCAGGAGCAACACAACTGGTAACTACAGGACGCCTTAATCCGCTTGACCATCTCGACCGGACATAAGGAAGTGATAGCCGAAACTATTTAAACCACTTCCCCGCCGGCACTCGGATGGTAATCTTGAGCATAGCATTTTATCAAATCACCTCATTCTTTGGGGCACACATGAGGAACACAAATGCGAACAAGCCTGAATGGTCCCCAGGACTATATGCGACTGAAAACTCGCACCCCAGAAGTGACTCGAACCCATACTCCCAGGAGCAACGCAACTGGTAACTACAGGGCGCCTTAATCCGCTTGACCATCACAGCCGGACAAAAGGAAGTGATAGCCGAAGCTATCAAATCACCTCATACTTGATACCTCATACTAGGGCGTACTCATACCTCATACCTCATACTAGGACGCCCAAGATTACCATCCGAGTTGCCGGCGGGGAAGTGGCTCAAATAGCTTCGGCTATCACTTCCTTTTGTCCGGCCGTGATGGTCAAGCGGATTAAGGCGCCCTGTAGTTACCAGTTGCATTGCTCCTGGGAATATGGGTTCGAGTCACTTCTGGGGTGTGAGTTTTCAGTCGCATATAGTCCTGGGGACCATTCAGGCTTGTTCGCATTTGTGTTCCTCACGTGTGCCCCAAAGAATGTGGTGATTTGGTGAAATGCTATGCCCAAGATTACCATCCAAGTTGCCGGCGGGGAATTGGCTCAAATAGTTTCAGCTATCACTTCCTTTTGTCCGGCCATGATGGTCAAGCGGAATAAGGCGCCCTGTAGTTACCAGTTGCGTTGGTCCTGGGAGTATGGGTTCGAGTCATTTCTGGGGTGTGAGTTTTCAGTCGCATATAGTCCTGGGGACCATTCAGGCTTGTTCGCATTTGTGTTCCTCACGTGTGCCCCAAAGAATGAGGTGATTTGGTGAAATGCTATGCCCAAGATTACCATCCGAGGTGCCGGCGGGGAAGTGGCTCAAATAGCTTCGGCTATCACTTCCTTTTGTCCGCCCGTGATGGTCAAGCGGATTAAGGCGCCCTGTAGTTACCAGTTGCGTTGCTCCTGGGAGTATGGGTTCGAGTCACTTCTGGGGTGTGAGTTTTCAGTCGCATATAGTCCTGAGGACCATTCAGGCTTGTTCGCATTTGTGTTCCTCACGTGTGCCCCAAAGAATGAGGTGATTTGGTGAAATGCTATGCCCAAGATTACCAACCGAGTTGCCGGCGGGGAAGTGGCTCAAATAGCTTCGGCTATCATTTCCTTTTGTCCGGCCGTGATGGTCAAGTGGATTAAGGCGCCCTATAGTTAACAGTTGCGTTGCTCCTGGGAGCATGGGTTCAAGTCACTTCTGGGGTGTGAGTTTTCAGTCGCATATAGTCCTGGAGACCATTCAGGCTTGTTCGCATTTGTGTTCCTCACGTGTGCCCCAAAGAAGGAGGTGATTTGGTGAAATTCTATGCCCAAGATTACAATCCGAGTTGCCGGCGGGGAAGTGGCTCAAATAGCTTCGGCTATCACTTCCTTTTGTCCGGCCGTGATGGTCAAGCGGATTAAGGCGCCCTGTAGTTACCAGTTGCGTTGCTCCTGGGAGTATGGGTTCGAGTCACTTCTGGGGTGTGAGTTTTCAGCCGCATATAGTCCTGGGGACCATTCAGGCTTGTTCGCATTTGTGTTCCTCACGTGTGCCCCAAAGAATGAGGTGATTTGGTGAAATGCTATGCCCAAAATTACCATCCGAGTTGCCAGCGGGGAAGTGGCTCAAATAGTTTCGGCTATCACTTCCTTTTGTCCGGACGTGATGGTCAAGCAGATTAAGGCGCCCTGTAGTTACCAGTTGCGTTGGTCCTGGGAGTATGGGTTCGAGTCACTTCTGGGGTGTGAGTTTTCAGTCGCATATAGTCCTGGGGACCATTCAGGCTTGTTCGCATATGTGTTCCTCACGTGTGCCCCAAAGAATGAGGTGATTTGGTGAAATGCTATGCCCAAGATTACCATCCGAGTTGCCGGCGGAGAAGTGGCTCAAATAGCCTCGGCTATCACTTCCTTTTGTCCGGCCGTGATGGTCAAGTGGATTAAGGCGCCCTGTAGTTACCAGTTGCGTTGCTCCTGGGAGTATGGGTTCGAGTCACTTCTGGGGTGTGAGTTTTCAGTCGCATATAGTCCTGGGGACCATTCAGGCTTGTTCGCATTTGTGTTCCTCACGTGTGCCCCAAAGAATGAGGTGATTTGGTGAAATGCTATGCCCAAGATTACCATCCGAGTTGCCGGCGGGGAAGTGGCTCAAATAGCTTCGGCTATCACTTCCTTTTGTCCGGCCGTGATGATCAAGCGGATTAAGGCGCCCTGTAGTTACCAGTTGCATTGCTCCTGGGAGTATGGGTTCGAGTCACTTCTGGGGTGTGAGTTTTCAGTCGCATATAGTCCTGGGGACCATTCAGGCTTGTTCGCATTTGTGTTCCTCACGTGTGCCCCAAAGAATGAGGTGATTTGGTGAAATGCTATGCCCAAGATTACCATCCGAGTTGCCGGCGGGGAATTGGCTCAAATAGCTTCGGCTATCACTTCCTTTTGTCCGGCCGTGATGGTCAAGCGGATTAAGGCGCCCTGTAGTTACCAGTTGCGTTGCTCCTGGGAGTATGGGTTCGAGTCACTTCTGGGGTGTGAGTTTTCAGTCGCATATAGTCCTGGGGACCATTCAGGCTTGTTCGCATTTGTGTTCCTCACGTGTGCCCCAAAGAATGAGGTGATTTGGTGAAATGCTATGCCCAAGATTACCATCCGAGTTGCCAGCGGGGAAGTGGCTTAAATAGCTTCGGCTATCACTTCCTTTTGTCCGGCCGTGATGGTCAAGCGGATTAAGGAGCCCTGTAGTTACCAGTTGCGTTGCTCCCGGGAGTATGGGTTCGAGTCACTTCTGGGGTGTGAGTTTTCAGTCGCATATAGTCCTGGGGACCATTCAGGCTTGTTCGCATATGTGTTCCTCACGTGTGCCCCAAAGAATGAGGTGATTTGGTGAAATGCTATGCCCAAGATTACCATCCGAGTTGCCGGCGGGGAATTGGCTCAAATAGCTTCGGCTATCACTTCCTTTTGTCCGGCCGTGATGGTCAAGCGGATTAAGGCGCCCTGTAGTTACCAGTTGCGTTGCTCCTGGGAGTATGGGTTCGAGTCACTTCTGGGGTGTGAGTTTTCAGTTGCATATAGTCCTGGGGACCATTCAGGCTTGTTCGCATTTGTGTTCCTCACGTGTGCCCCAAAGAATGAGGTGATTTGGTGAAATGTTATGCCCAAGATTACCATCCGAGTTGCCGGCGGGGAAGTGGCTCAAATAGCTTCGGCTATCACTTCCTTTTGTCAGGCCGTGATGGTCAAGTGGATTAAGGCGCCCTGTAGTTACCAGTTGCGTTGCTCCTGGGAGTATGGGTTCGAGTCACTTCTGGGGTGTGAGTTTTCAGTCGCATATAGTCCTGGGGACCATTCAGGCTTGTTCGCATTTGTGTTCCTCACGTGTGCCCCAAAGAATGAGGTGATTTGGTGAAATGCTATGCCCAAGATTACCATCCGAGTTGCCGGCGGGGAATTGGCTCAAATAGCTTCGGCTATCACTTCCTTTTGTCCGGCCGTGATGGTCAAGCGGATTAAGGCACCCTGTAGTTACCAGTTGCGTTGCTCCTGGGAGTATGGGTTCGAGTCACTTCTGGGGTGTGAGTTTTCAGTCGCATATAGTCCTGGGGACCATTCAGGCTTGTTCGCATTTGTGTTCCTCACGTGTGCCCCAAAGAATGAGGTGATTTGGTGAAATGCTATGCCCAAGATTACCATCCGAGTTGCCAGCGGGGAAGTGGCTTAAATAGCTTCGGCTATCACTTCCTTTTGTCCGGCCGTGATGGTCAAGCGGATTAAGGAGCCCTGTAGTTACCAGTTGCGTTGCTCCCCGGAGTATGGGTTCGAGTCACTTCTGGGGTGTGAGTTTTCAGTCGCATATAGTCCTGGGGACCATTCAGGCTTGTTCGCATATGTGTTCCTCACGTGTGCCCCAAAGAATGAGGTGATTTGGTGAAATGCTATGCCCAAGATTACCATCCGAGTTGCCGGCGGGGAATTGGCTCAAATAGCTTCGGCTATCACTTCCTTTTGTCCGGCCGTGATGGTCAAGCGGATTAAGGCGCCCTGTAGTTACCAGTTGCGTTGCTCCTGGGAGTATGGGTTCGAGTCACTTCTGGGGTGTGAGTTTTCAGTTGCATATAGTCCTGGGGACCATTCAGGCTTGTTCGCATTTGTGTTCCTCACGTGTGCCCCAAAGAATGAGGTGATTTGGTGAAATGTTATGCCCAAGATTACCATCCGAGTTGCCGGCGGGGAAGTGGCTCAAATAGCTTCGGCTATCACTTCCTTTTGTCCGGCCGTGATGGTCAAGCGGATTAAGGCGCCCTGTAGTTACCAGTTGCGTTGCTCCTGGGAGTATGGGTTCGAGTCACTTCTGGGGTGTGAGTTTTCAGTCGCATATAGTCCTGGGGACCATTCAGGCTTGTTCGCATTTGTGTTCCTCACGTGTGCCCCAAAGAATGAGGTGATTTGGTGAAATGCTATGCCCAAGATTACCATCCGAGTTGCCAGCGGGGAAGTGGCTTAAATAGCTTCGGCTATCACTTCCTTTTGTCCGGCCGTGATGGTCAAGCGGATTAAGGCGCCCTGTAGTTACCAGTTGCGTTGCTCCCGGGAGTATGGATTCGAGTCACTTCTGGGGTGTGAGTTTTCAGTCGCATATAGTCCTGGGGACCATTCAGGCTTGTTTGCACTTGTGTTCCTCACATGTGCCCCAAAGAATGAGGTGATTTGGTGAAATGCTATGCCCAAGATTACCATCCGAGTTGCCGGCGGGGAAGTGGCTCAAATAGCTTCGGCTATCACTTCCTTTTGTCCGGCCGTGATGGTCAAGCGGATTAAGGCGCCCTGTAGTTACCAGTTGCGTTGCTCCTGGGAGTATGGGTTCGAGTCACTTCTGGGGTGTGAGTTTTCAGTTGCATATAGTCCTGGGGACCATTGAGGCTTGTTCGCATTTGTGTTCCTCACGTGTGCCCCAAAGAATGAGGTGATTTGGTGAAATGTTATGCCCAAGATTACCATCCGAGTTGCCGGCGGGGAAGTGGCTCAAATAGCTTCGGCTATCACTTCCTTTTGTCCGGCCGTGATGGTCAAGCGGATTAAGGCGCCCTGTAGTTACCAGTTGCGTTGCTCCTGGGAGTATGGTTTCGAGTCACTTCTGGGGTGTGAGTTTTCAGTCATATATATATATATATATATATATATATATATATATATATATATATATATATATATATATATATATATCATACCTGCAGTATATGGCCGGTTTCAAGTTCAAGTATGTTGACGACATTTTTACACAGGTACCTGATGTCAGACATCTGCAGGAGCTGAAGGAGGAATTTGAGCAGAATTCTGTGTTGCGTTTCACTTACGAGATGGAGAAGGATGGGAAGCTGCCCTTTCTAGATGTAACAGTCATGGAAAGGAGCGGAGGTTTCAACACTGCAGTCTACACTAAGGAAACAAACATAGGAATGTGCCTAAATGCCAACAGCGACTGCCCAGACAGGTACAAGAGGAGTGTTGTTAACGCTTATGTCGACCGTGCTCTCAGCCACAGCTCAGAATGGAAGCAAGTCGACGAAGAACTCTGTAGGGTAAGGCAGGTCCTAGTCAACAACGGCTTCTCCAATGGTTTTGTTGAAGACATCATAAGAAGGAAAGTGAAACGCCATGCAACCTCTGAAGAGACAACTAACACAACACCTATACCACCTATTAGACTATTTTACAGGAACTTCTTTTCCACAGCTCATAAAACGGAGGAAAAGGTCCTGAAAGATATTGTTAATAGCAACGTTATCCCTACAGACAAAAATCACAAGATACAACTGACGATTTACTGTAAAACCAAGAAAACGGCCAGCCTACTCATGAGAAACTCTCCAGACACAAAGCAGAACGCTTTAAAAGAGACCAACGTCGTCTATGCCTTCAAATGCCCTCTTGGGGACTGTAAGCCTCAAAAAACTCAGTATATAGGCAAGACAACAACATCTCTTTCCAGGCGTTTAACGATGCATAAGCAACAGGGCTCCATTAAGGAACATATAATCTCTTCCCACAACTAAACCATCACCAAAGAAATCTTAGCAAACAACACAGAAATCATCGATAGATACAGCGATAGCAGGCGGCTTGACATCTGCGAGGCACTACACATCAAGAAGTCAACACCAGCAATCAGCAGCCAATTAATGCACAACTTTATTCTACCCACTTCAAGACTTCGCTCCAATATAGAAGCATCAAGAAATATGGGCCAATAGGCCCTCTGCAATTACTTCCATTCTTACCTTCAATACTCATTGTTTCGTGTTGTGGCTTGTGTTGAAAGTTTGTTTTCACCTCATCCAAAACTGATGTAACATATCACCTCACCCAAATGCAGGTATAAAAAATCAAAGATGTTTAAGCTTTATTCAGTTATAGTTGTGTGTGTGTGTAAACTAAAGTCTCTGAAAATGTAATAAGTTTTACGAAGCGCGCTCAAGTGTCGCGTCAGACTAGAAATAAAAATGAATTTTGGAGAATTGATTTTTCAATTACTATCAACAGTGAAAAGAAACATAAGAAAGATCGAGAAAATTCGTGTTAGAATTATTAATCTTACTTTTTCGGTCATATATGTCTACAGGAAAGACTGCTACCAAAATATATATATATATATATATATATATATATATATATATATATATATATATATATATATATATATATATATATATATATATATATATATATATATATATATGCGGATAACCCACAAAGAAATGTGAAAGGAAGTGAACGTTTCGGCCGGATTAAAGCCGTTGTCAACACCAAATTGACTAGAGAAGAGAGAGGAAGGGTACAGGCCAACACCTGGACCTGACCAACCCATCTCTAGGGAATGAATTAACCATAAACAGGAAAGCTTAGAATGGTCAAAAAGGAGAATAAGGATGAAAGATTAAAGAAAAACCTCATGAAACACGATATATGAATATAAAATTCATATAATGAGATATTGTAACCTTCCTTATCAGAGTTTTTTCTTAAACTGTTGTGCAATATTATAACTTAAAAATGGATCAAGTTTGTACATACCAGTACTAACATTAAGAACATTTGGACACTGACTGATTGGAGCAGACTCAATCAAATTCCATTCCACTAAACCAGCACAATTTGTTATGCTTTTCGCCCCGTTCCAGTTAATAGTGTGATCACATAAACTCGTGTGCAGATACAAAGCACTTGACACTTAGGCAGTTCTAATAATATAAGCATGTTGTGACAACCGCAATTGTAAGGACTTTCCTGTTTGTCCAACATACACAAAATCACAATCATTGCAGGGAATCGAATACACACAACCTGCTGTACCACGGGAGTTTTTTATTAAATTGAACTTGATCGTACTATTAGTGAACACCATATTGATATTAAGTTTCTTAAAAACCGGAGACAGTTTTTCAAGCCCACTCGCATAAGGTACCACCAATGAATTACTAATTTCTGGTTTCACTTTGGGGATATGTTTATAAAACATATGCTTAGCTTGTCCGAACGAGCAATCCAAAAACATCTTAGGATATTGTAAACTCTTCCCAATTTCACATATGTTAGCAATCTCATCATCAAAAAACTCAGGGCTGCATACCTTCAAAGCTCGTAGAAACATTCCTGAAAATACTGCCTGTTTAACTTTACTATGATGATTCGAATAAAAATGAACATACGAACCCACGTTGGTAGGTTTCCTATACACATTAAATTTGAACTTTCTAGCTACTCTATGAATCATAATGTCCAAAAACGGAAGAGTACCATTCTCCTCATTGTCACAAGTGAATTTTATTGAAGGTACCAAAGAATTAAGTTCATTAAGAAAAACTATTTGGTCTTGGTCACTCGGCCATAAGCACAAAATATCATCAACATACCAAAACCAAAGTACATTAGCAGGGATAATCCTGGATAAGATTTTTGTTTCGAAGAATTCCATATACAAATTGCATAAAACTGGGGAAAGGGGATTGCCCATCGCCATTTCCAATGTTTGTTTGAAAATTTTTCCATTAAAACTAAAATAATTGTCTTTTATACACAATTTGATAAGTTTCAATACTTTATTGGTCTGCAAGCTTAAATTATATTTAGGCAGTTCCTCACGTAAAAATTCTAACAAATCATCAACAGGTACTTTAGTGAATAAAGAGGTCACATCGAAACTTATTAGTTTAAAATCAAAATTTAAATTCAGTGGAGAGCTTATTAACTAAGTCCACATTGTTAGTTAAGCTCCATTTAGGAATATATAATCTCTTCCCACAACCAGACCATCACCAGAGAAATCTTAGCAAACAACACAGAAATCATCGATAGAGACAGCGATAGCAGGCGGCTTGACATCTACGAGGCACTGCACATCAAGAAGTCAACACCAGCAATCAACAGGCAATTAATGCACAACTATATTCTACCCACTTTAAGACTCCGCTCCAATATAGAAGCATCAAGAAATATGGGCCAATAGGCCCTCTGCAGTTACTTCCATTCTTACTTTCAATTTACCCAATTAATATCTATTGTTTCGTGTTCTATCCTGTGTTGAAAGTTTTGTTCACCTCATCCAAAACTGTTGTAACATATCACCTCACCAAAAATGCGGGTATAAAATAAAATGAAAGCTGTTTAAATCATAGCATAGTAAGAACTCTGTTTAGTGTTTGCAGGTTATAGTTGTGTGTGTGTAAACTAAAATCTTTGAAAATGTAATAAGTTATTACGAAACCCGTTCAAGTGTCGCGTCAGACTAGAAATAAAAATGAATTTTGGAGAATTGATCTTTGAATTACCATCAACAGTGAAAAGAAACGCAAGAAAGATCGATAAAATTCGTGTTACAATTATTAATCTTACTTTTTCGGTCATATTTAATAATATATGTCTACAGGAAAGACTGCTACCAAAATATACTAATATATATATATATATATATATATATATATATATATATATATATATATATATATATATATATATATATATATATATATATATATATATATATTAGTATATAAGTGTATTTTGGTAGCAGTCTTTCCTGTAGACACATATATATATATATATATATATATATATATATATATATATATATATTAATATTATTATATTATATATATATACTAATATATAATTATATATGTTAGTCTTTCCTGTAGACATATATTATTATTATTTGTGTATATATATATATATATATATATATATATATATATATATATAATATATATGTATATATATTATATATAATATATATATAATAATATATGTCTACAGGAAAGACTGCTACCAAAATATACTAATATACATACATATATAATATATATATATATATATATATATATATATATATATATATATATTATATATATATATATATATATTATATATATATATATATATTAGTATATTTTAGTAGCAGTCTTTCCTGTAGACATATATTATTAAATATGACCGAAAAAAGTAAGATTAATAATTCTAACACGAATTTTCTCGATCTTTCTTACGTTTCTTTTCACTGATGATGGTAATTCAAAGATCAATTCTCCAAAATTCATTTTTATTTCTAGTCTGACGCGACACTTGAGCGCGTTTCGTAAAGCTTATTACTTTTCAAAGACTTAAGTTTACACAAACACACACAACTTTAACTGAATAGAGCTTAAACATCTTTCGAGTTTTTATACCTACATTTGGGTGAAGTGACATGTTACAATAGTTTTGGATGGGGTGAAAATAAACTTTTAACACAAGACAGAACACGAAACAATGAAACAGGTATTAAAAGTAGGTAACTGCAGAAGGCCTATTTTTATTGGCCCATATTTCTTGATGCTTCTATATTGGAGCGGAGTCTTGAAGTGGGTAGAATATAGTTGTGCATTAATTGGCTGTTGATTGCTGGTGTTGACTTCTTGATGTGTAGTGCCTCGCAGACGTCGAGCCGCCTGCTATCGCTGTATCTATCGATGATTTCTGTGTTGTTTGCTAAGATTTCTCTGGTGATGGTTTGGTTGTGGGAAGAGGTTATATGTTCCTTAATGGAGCCCTGTTGCTTATGCATCGTTAAACGCCTGGAAAGAGATGTTGTCTTGCCTATATACCGAGTTTTTTGAGGCTTACAATCCCCAAGAGGGCATTTGAAGGCATAGACGACGTTGGTCTCTTAAAACATTCTGCTTTGTGTCGGGAGAGTTTCTCATGAGTAGGCTGGCCGTTTTTTTGGTTTTATAGTAAATTGTCAGTTGTATCTTCTGATTTTTGTCTGTAGGGATAACGTTTCAATTGACAATATCTTTCAGGACCCTTTCCTCCGTTTTATGGGCTGTGGAAAAGAAGTTGTACCTGTCTGGGCAGTCACTGTTGGCATTCAGGCACATTCCTATGTTTGTTTCCTTAGTGTAGACTGCAGTGTGGAAAACTCCGCTTCTTTCCATGACTGTTACATCTAGAAAGGGCAGCTTCCCATTCTTCTCCATCTCGTAAGTGAAACGCCACACAGAATTCTGCTCAAATGCCTCCTTCAGCTCCTGCAGATGTCTGACATCAGGTACCTGTGTAAAAATGTCGTCAACATACCTGCAGTATATGGCCGGTTTCAAGTTCAAATATATATATATATATATATATATATATATATATATATATATATATATATATATATATATATTTATATTGTGACGGGAAAGTGTAGATGATAATGCAGTCCTCACTTTGGCTGATGTTAATGCCTAATCACATTTAGAGAAAAAGAAAAGAAACACAAAAATGTTGACTGCTTGGCTTGTTTCCTGTGGTAAGTGAGAGGGAGGAACTCTTAAAACAAATCGCATAAAAAATGAAACTTTAATTTACTTTAAACACAAATAAATAGAAAGACAAGTCCCATGGCAATGTACAGTGCAATCAAAAAACAGAGATAAATGCAGGAACACAATATAAAATAAAATAGTGAATACGTAAGAAAAAATAGTAAATGGTGCTGAGAATATTGGCCTTGGCCGAGACCTTCCTTAGTATACAGAGCCAGAGAGCTTAGTATGCCAGAGAGAGATGTCAACTCTTAGAGCACTAGGATATTCTGAAGTCCACTGCTCGTGTGTGGATATTTATATGGGGGTGTAGATGGCGCTGGCGTCGAGTACAGTCGTTGATCCACCAATCGGGAAGAGCGCTGGCTTGGAGTGGTAGTTTGGTTGTTGACGACGGTGGCGAGCCGGCCGGAGGGAGTGTGGAGTGGAGCGAGTTTAGGGTACGTTTTACCCCCTGGTCAAAACGTTTTGTGCTACTGGTATACGTATCTTTAAGTTAGCATCTTCTTGTTGTATATATATGAGTAACTTTATATAGGGAAGAGCAGGCTCAATCTCTCTTGAAAGAGATTACCGTCACAACTCTCCCCCGAAGCCTGCTCCTACGGGTTAAGTTACTCCTTCAGATGGTAGAGTGGTAGGTGTAGCTGCTGTGGGACATTTGGGGCTTGACTCTATTTATTTATTTATTAATTTAAAGAAATTCTATTACGAAGGACCACCCGCTTTTGTAGTAAAGAGGGAAACTAAGAAAATATGATCATTAGAAAATCCCTAGATGAACCAGTAACTATGGATAAAATACTAGAGAATATGATCACTTATATAATTAATGGGCTGTATAATTTAACTGAATCAAAGCCTCAAACACCTACATTGGGGGGTTATTACTGGAACTTCATATATGTCCAGGAACTAGTGTGGTTCGTGCACCAGTTCATTATGCAATAATCTAATCCTATGACCAATTATAGAATCATTGTATTTGTCACCAATAAGAACATAGATTATGAACATGAGAAATTAATAATTATAATAAACACATGTCAATCCAAAAACAGTGCTCCGCATGAATAATACTACAGATAATGTAATTTAAGGAATACGGAAAGGGTCTTAGCTTGAAGACGTTTTCCAAGACATCGGCTATGACTCATCCTCGGAATCTCCTGAACTCATCATGGAACACTGGGAGATGATTAACACGGGAAATGACAGCTCGGGGAATTCTTCACACACGCTGCAAATCAAATTATATTCAGTAGCAACATATTAAGCTGCTAGACATCTATGTTCAAGAAAATTAAATTAGAGAATGGAGACAGATAATAACCTGTGGTTTTTTATAGTCGCTCTGCGTGACGACAAGCTACCCAGCTATAACCCCCTCCAAAATGATGCATCAAATGGGAATAAAGGTACTTAGCTAATAGGGCACTGTGTAAGTTAAGGCTTGCCGAAGTTCGCGTCCTAGGTTCAGGCGTCGTTGTAACGAACACGTGGTGTCGAGCCTAGCCTAGATGTTGACGCGCTTCTCTGGCCGGTCACGTTGTGCTACACGGAACAAAATTAACAGGTTCCTGGCTGAATGTCAAATTAAATCTCTTGACAATTCAACACGACGTATAAAGTGACACTGACACCAGCTAATTTGTTGTCTGCAAAGGTTCTTCACACCTCACAGTGGCAACATTCGTCTTGCGCTCTTGGTGGCGTCCACCCTGGTGGCTTGGGTAATGGCGTCTCTCTCTCCCCGCTCCGCGTCCCGCATTTGCTACACAAATTATTAACTACGAATAATATCATCTCTCGCAGTTGTGATTGAAATGCTCGGATAAGGACGGGTTTATTATTCAGAGGAGTTAAATAATATTATTCGCCCGTTTTACGATGGTAAACAAGCAATGGAGAGGAATTAAAGTCTCTCCAGGGCATTCACGCGTGACGTTAAATTTATTACCAGATAACAGTTATAACTATAAACGCTCTATTTGGCATTAGTTGGGGATCAGTTTATCTGTAAATAATTATCACACAGAACACCGTTGTTTTATAGAGAATCAAACTCAATTCTCAGACACACTGGATATAGTTGTGTTTATTATAATGGAATCTGACGCAATACTGGCATCTGGTGACGTAAGAATTCTAACCTTATTGTACAGATGTAATTATTAGTACATGTGATCTCTACGTTTGGTTAATTTTAATTACTACAATGATTAGTAGATTTAGTAATAATTAATAATAATACAACAGTGTTGTATTAGTGTTGGAAATTTCCAACATAACTCCGGGGGGAGAATTTTAGGGTCGCAGCGTAATGTGAAGTACTGACACACCCATCCCGAAGTTAATATTAATATTAGTATGTTAGTATGTTAGTATGTTAGTACACACATAACGAATGTCCCGTATTTGTCAAGGACATACAAGAAACTTAAGTCTTGCTGATTTCATGTTAAATGGAACATGTTATTAAGAATTACCTAAAGTTGATAATTAAGAAAGCTTACAATAAACTCTGAGACTGGTGTCACTATGACATGTAATGTGTATGTTACAAATCTCAACGTCTGCAAACTCTCAGGTACTCTAGATAAATAATGTTATTTATAGCCTATACAACAATTAAAGATTTAAATCACACAATTCAAACAACAGAATCCACGGAGATGAGAATGTCCTGGGTCATAGTGACTTGTAATGGTTTGTTACTTGACACCTCACCACAGTATCATCATGGTTATCTAAATTGGATGTAAAGGGATTTACTCTTGGTCAGAGCTGTAATAGGCTTGCAGTTTCCGCTTACATTGTTGAGCAGCAGCTCTAGTTGGGCGGTTGCTCGGAGGATCAGAATCACTGTCCTCGGAAACTACTGGGGAAGCTAGTTCTGGTTGATACTCTCGTTCAGCCAATTCGAGAGGAACCAGCTTCTCTAAAGTTTTTAGAGTAGTGTTGTCTCGGCATAAAACTTTCACTACCCTCAGGACACCTTGATGATCTGGATGAATGGCAACAATTTTGCCTATGGGCCACTCTGACCTTGGTCCATCACTGTCGACTAGTACTAGGTCCCCTGGTTTAAGCTGTACTTTATTGTAAGGACTCGAAGCTCCGTAGTGGTACTCTCGTAGAGCAGTGAGGTACTCTCGAGTCCACACCTCATTCCACCTGTTAATAACCCTTGAGAGATGCTGGTAGCTTTCCACCAAGTCACCTCTGGTTACATGTGACGGGTCTACGGGGTCCTCTTCGGCTAAAGGGATGAGAGGGCCCAGTAGATCTCCATGTATCAAGTGTGAGGGACTCAGAGGCTCTCTCTGGGAGAAATCATCAGACAGGTATGTTAATAGGCGGTTATTGACTCGCGCCTCGATTTCCACAACAATGGTTTGGAGTTCGGAGTAACTGACCTTTTGTCTGTGTAAGGTTTTTCTTAAACACTTCTTGACTGTGCCTATCATTCGCTCATAGAACCCACCTTGCCAAGGGGCTCTTGGTGCTATAAATTTCCAGTGACATTGTCGTCTCTGCAGGACTGACTGTACTTCTGGGTGATTCCAGACTTCTCGCAGACAGGCTTCTCCTGCCACAAAATTGGAACCATTGTCCGATATCATCAGTTTGGGACAAGATCTGCGAGCAGCAAATCTGCGGAAGGCCTGGAGGAAGGCTTCAGCACTCATATCTGAAGTCACTTCTAAGTAAGTAAGTAATTATCAAAAGAAGGCACCAAACCGGGAAGGCTATGTAGCACCATCAAATACGCAAAATAATCAGAGGGCGCTAAATATCACCAAGGATGCCAATACGAGAACAAAAACGCACAAGGCGAACGATATCAAAAGTATCCGAGTCACCAAGAATTCTATCCAGGGACAGGTGACCGCGAGGGGCGGTCGGAAAGCAAGACACACGCTCGTCCTGGAAGTCTGGACATTCAAGAAGGACATGCACGACCGTAAGAGGGACAATGCAACTAGGACAATAAGGAGCAGTTCGGCGCTCCATCAAGTGACCATGGGTTAAGCGAGTATGGCCAATACGCAACCTCGCCAGAGCTGTTTCCCACCGCCGGTTACGGTGGAAGGAGGACGGCCACGAGGAAACACAACATTTAAGAGTACGTAGCTTGTTACCAGTAACAGACAACCAAGAAGCCTGCCAACGGGTAAGGACTGAGGAATGGATAACCGGGTAAAAGTCGGAATACGGAATGCCTTTGCGAGAGATGGGACAAGAGCGGACAGCTTCCTTGGCAGCAGCATCCGCACGCTCTTTTAAAGACACACCAATATGGCTGGGAACCCAACAAAACTCAACCGACTTAAATTTACTGTGAACGAGAAACAGCCAATGCTGGATCTCGACAACTACTGGATGAACCGGATTAAAGGACCCGAGAGCCATGAGGGCACTACGAGAGTCAATAACAACCACAAAGGAAGACTGACAACGAGAAAGCAGGAGACGAAGAGCATAGAGAATAGCATAAAGTCCCGCTGTAAAGATGCTAGTCTCTGGAGGCAAGCGACACATATAAGTGCGATCAGGAAAAACAACAGAGTAGCCAACACCGTCCGCTGACTTAGACCCATCGGTGAAGACAGAAACGGAGCGGGAGTGAGAAGAAAAGTGCTCGAGGAAAAGGCGTTTTAGAACCGTAGGAGGGGTAAAAGCTTTAGTGATACGGGTCAAGGATGTACAAAACCGCGGAAGAGGGACCCTCCACGGGGGCAAAGAAGGAACAACACGAGGAGAAACACCAGAAATACGAACGGAAAGAGAATCCTGTAGGCGAGATAACCGGACAGAAAGAGGGAGGTGGTGAAGAGGAACAGGAACCGCAGGAGGGGTAAAAGTTAAAGCACGACAGAGGCGAGAGGAAGGATGTTGCAAGGACCGCGCAAGATAGCGAAGACAGTAGCGATCACGGCGGTCCTGGAGAGACAGGAAGCCAGTGTCAACATACAAGCTAAGGATGGGAGTCGAACGAAAGGCACCAGAACTGAGGCGCAACCCAGTATGGTGCAAAGCATCAAGACGGCGAAGAGTAGAAGGAGAAGCAGACGAGTAAGCAGGGCAACCATAATCGAGCTTAGACAGGACGAGAGAGGAATGTAAAGCAAGGAGAGTGCGCCTATCTGCCCCCCAAGAAGTATGGGACAAGACCCGAAGGAGGGTAAGGGCCTTAGAGCACTCAACACGGAGGTAAGAGATATGGGGAGACCAAGACAAACGAGTGTCAAGGAATAACCCCAAAAGCTTCGCGGAATCTTTGTATTCAAGGGGATGACCATAAAGTGACAAAGAGGGACGAAGAACAACCCGTTTCCGCGTAAAAGTCATGGCACAAGTCTTAGAAGTAGAGAACTTGAAGCCATGACCTGTGGCCCAAGACGACACGGCATCAATTGCAAGCTGAAGCCGGCGTTGAAGGAGAGGCGAATCATCACCCTGACAACAAAGGGTAAGATCATCGACATAGAGAGCGGAGAAGACACCAGAAGGAAGAGAGGAAAGAAGACCATTGAGGGCAACCAGAAAAAGAGTAGTGCTCAGAACACTACCTTGGGGCACACCTTCGTATTGCTGAAAAGAGGGAGAGAGAGCGGTACCAAGGCGCACCCGAAAGGAACGACGAGAGAGGAAGCTGCGGAGAAAGAGAGGGAGATGACCACGAAGGCCAAAAGAATGAAGTTGAGATAGGATATGATAACGCCAAGTGGTGTCGTAAGCCTTTTCTAGGTCAAAAAGGACGGCAACAACGGAGGTCTTCGCAGCAAAAGCAGTACGAATATAGACCTCCAAGTTCACCAGGACATCTGTCGTGCTGCGGCACTTGCGGAAACCAAATTGAGAAGGGGAGAGGAGGTGATGGTGTTCCAGGAACCACATCAGACGAACGTTAACCATACGTTCAAAGAGTTTGCAGACACAACTTGTGAGAGCAATAGGGCGAAAGTCCTTAGGGGAAGTACCCAGAGACCCCGGTTTGCGAACAGGGAGGACAACGGCTTCGAGCCAGTCCTCAGGGATTGACGACGACTCCCAGATCCGATTATACAGAGTCAGTAAATACTGAGACGTGCTCGGAGGGAGATGGCGAAGCATCTCATAATGAATACCATCGGAGCCCGCCGCCGTAGAACCGCAGAGGGTCAGGGCAGAACGAAGTTCAGAGAGAGAGAAGGGATCATTATAGGGAAGCTGAAGATGAGTGCAGAAATCTAAAGGACGAGACTCAAGGACAGGTTTACGAAGAAGGAAAGATTGGGGAAGATGAAGACCAGAGCTAACAGAAGAAAAGTGGGAACCCAGTTCGGAAGCGACCTGCAACGGGTCCGCCACAAGAGTATCATGGAGGTGAAGGACTGGTGAAACATCGGGAACGAACTTACCCGCTATCTTGCGGATACGCTTCCAGATCTGGGCCAGAGGGGTTTCGGACGGAATTGTTGAGACATAAGATGCCCAACATTCACGTTTAGCCGTACGGATGGCCCTACGGGCCACCGCACTCGCTTTCCGAAAGAAAAGAAAAGAATCGGTCGTCTGCCTACGGCGGTGCTTCTTCCAGGCTGCACGCTTACAGCGGACAGCCCGAGCACAGTCCGCATTCCACCAGGGAACGCACTTCCGTGGACCCCGAGAGGAAGAGCGAGGAATAGAGCGGAGGGCAGCGTCGAAGACAGTGTCATGAAAAAGGAGGAGAGCGCGAGAGAGGGGCAGAAGGGAGAGGTCAGAGAGAGTAGCACTGAGGGAAAATAGGGTCCAGTCCGCCTTAGCAAACTGCCACCTAGGGAAAGAGAGGGAAGGGCGAAAAGAGAAAAAGGAAACAAGGATGGGGAAATGATCACTTCCATGGAGGTCATCAAGAACCTGCCACGTGAAATCTAAGTAAAGAGAAGAAGAGCAGAGAGAAAGATCAAGACAAGAAAGGGTGCGAGTTCGAGAGTCCAAATGAGTGGGCTCACCAGAATTCAGAAGAGACAGGGAAGAAGAGAGGAGAAACGGCTCAAGGAGGCGACCCCGGGTATTCGTCAGAACGTCACCCCAAAGAGAATGACGACAATTGAAGTCACCCAGCAGGAGCACAGGCTCCGGCAAGGAGTCTAGGAGGTGTTTCAAATCAGGAAGAGAGAGCGGGACACTCGGGGGGAGATAAATGGAACAAACTGTGTACCATTTCCCCACAAAGATACGAGCAGCAGAACAATGGAGAGGCGAAGGAAAAAGTAAAGGAACAAAGGGAACATCAGCCCGAATCAAGAGAGCAGAAGAATTAGAAGCCCCAGCAATGGCTGGGGGGGGGGGGAGAGAAAGGAATAGCCACGAAAACGACCAGGACGAGCACCAAGCATTGGCTCCTGGAGACAGACACAAAGGGGCGAAAGCCGCGAAATCAGAAGTTGGAGTTCGAGGAAATTGGCGTAATAACCTCGAACGTTCCATTGAAGAATGGACAACGACGAGAAGAAAAAGGACAAAAACAGAGAACAAGGAAGAAACAAAGGCGAAAGACCAACAGAGCACGTTAAAGAATATCAGGGTCGGGATCAGGGTCAGCAAAGTCAGGGTTAGGGGGCATGGGTAAACTGAGCAAAGACGGAGGGAAGGAAACGGGAGAACAGATCAGAGGTGGGCGGGCAGGGTCCGGAGGAGGAGGAGGAGGAGGAGGAGGAGGAGGAGGAGGAGGAAGAGGAGGAGGAGGAGGAAGAGGAGGAGACAACGGAGAGGAGCAGTCAAGGACAGCAGCAGGAAGAGGGGGAGTAGAAAGAGGGGAGCGCACCCCAGCAAGAGCAGCAACCGAAAGGGAAGCAGGGGCCAAAGAAACCTCCATAGCAGGAACAGGGGGCGCAAGCACTGAATCGGAAGGGGAAGGAGCAACAGAGCCAGAAGGAGGAGCTGAGGAAGAAAGCGAAGCCTTCTTACCCGCCGGGGAAGAGGAAGGAGAGGAGCCAGGCTTACGCTTCTGACTTAAAGAGACCGGTGTCCCAGCAACTACGTACCGGGCAACGGATTCCAGTGTCTCAACAGGAGAAGCCGAACGAGAGCACACACGACGGCCGTTAGGAGAGCGATGGACATCCGCCCGCACCGACAGGCGGTGGGGAGAGCCGATAGATGGAGGAAGAGGATGGGAAGGAGGATCGGAGGGGGACGAGGAAGAAGACACAGAAGACACGACAGACCGGGTAGAAGGAAGGGGAACCCCAGACAGAGGACCAGGAGGAGGATCCTTCGGGAGAGAACCCAAAGGGACAGAGGAGGGGGCAGTGGGCGCATCAGGGTCCAAGGCCTGGAAACGGTTGTGAATCTGAGGAAGGCGGGAAGGACGAGGAGAGGAAGAGCGCAACACGCGAGCATAAGAGATATTAGCATAAGGCGGGAGCCGGCGAACCTGGCGCCTCGCCTCAGGAAAAGATAAACGCTCCCGGTGCTTCAAGTTGAGGACGGCTGCCTCAAGCTTGTAATGGACACACGCACGGGAGAAGGTAGGATGGGCCTCACCGCAGTTGAGGCAACGAGCCTGGGGAGAAGCGCACTCCGACTTAGAGTGACCTTCGCCACCACACAAAGGACAGAGAGAGACAGTCCCGGAGCAGCGGAGGGCACCATGCCCAAACCTCCAGCACTTGTTGCAGAGCCGAGGAGAAGGAATGTACTCCTGGACAGAGCACCTGGCACCAGCAAGAATGACAGAGGGTGGAAGGGTCCTACCATCAAAGGTAATCTTCACAACCCGGAGGGGTTGACGGCGACTACCACGAGGGGGACGAGTAAACGTGTCCACCTGGAGAATAGAATGGCCCTGGGCAGCGAGGATATGTCGAATATCGTCGTGGCAGTCGCGCCGGTCCCGAACACCGGTCGCAACATGGGGCGGGAGCAAAACAGTGCCAACACTGGCATTCAACTGAGCGTTCTTCGAGACCCGAACGGGGGTCTCGCCAAAGCAGGATAAGGCAGCCAAGCGGGAAGCAGCATCCTGAGAAGGAGCAGCAACGACACGTGTACCGAGACGAGTGGGGTTGAAAGTAATGGAGGCATCCACGGAATCAATGAGATGTCGATGGAGGGAGAAATCGTCAGGAGGCGCAGAATCAAGAGGGAGGAGATCAAAATATTTGGCCCACGAAGCGGGACCAAACAAGGCTTGATAGGTAGCAGAACTGGAAGGAATCGAGCGAGGGCGACCGTGACGAGGACGGCGGTGAGAACCCCCAGAGAGAGAGGGGTTAAAAGGCGCAGTAGTTACAACTAGAGAAGGAGCCGCGCCAGGGGACGAGGTAGTCACCACTGGGGGCTTGGGGCTCGACCCAACCACTGAGGAGGGAGGGGAGCCAGAGGAAGGAGTCAGAGAGGCCAAAGGAGGAGCAAGGTCGGGGCCCAATGCAGCGGAGGCTACAGAGCCCGGTCTTCCAATACGGACCGACTCGGGGGCTTGGTCGCCCACCCCACGAGCCTGAGAAGGTAAACCAGAAGAAGCCGAAACAGGGGTTATCATCTTGACGAAAAGAAGAATTCACTCACGAATGTGCCCCCACACCCACCATGGAGCCACAATTAGAGGCAGGACACCCAACAAGAAGCTATCGCCGATCTTGTCGGGGCCTCCTAGGGGTGCGTCGCGAGTATACGCCCCACAAACGCCACCTTAAGAAACCGACAGTCCGTCGAGATCGGGTTCAGTGACGAAGTGGGGATTGAGAATAAAAGGTTCCCCTCGCTCTCGACGTCGGGTACTGCAGTTCTACGGGTGCAAGAGTATGCCTCCTCAAGCACCCGGGCGTCAAAATGGAAGAAGTCCAAGGGAAGAACCAGAACGAGCAAAAGGTCGGCAGGAAACGGCAAGCAGATAGGAGAAGAGGGGGGAGAAAAACGAAACAGAAGGAAAAGGAAAAGATGCCCAGCAGAATTGGAGAGGACGGCAGCAGGAGCACAAGGCTAGAAAAGGACAGAGGACTGTCCCAAGGAGCATCACACTCCGGCAGCCGCCCACTAAGCCCCCACACTGCGACAACGAGCTGAGCGGGGAGGGGGTTCGTCTCTTTAGTAGACAAGTCATTGGTTATCTCAGAAGGAGACACCGAATAAGTACCTACATTTCCACTTCTTTTCCCAGTGGATGGAGTAGTCTTGGATTTATATTTACTAGACTTATTCAAAGTCTGTTTGGGTTTGACTGAAGCGTCAGTATTAATTGGTTTAGACTCAGGTTTAATTTTATCATGGGTCTTCAACCTGTTAACCATTATTCTCCGTCCCTCGAATATTTGGTCAAGAGTGAGAAACTCGGTATTATAGTGTGAGCAGAGCTCTGTTAAGACATTTCGAGGTAATTTCCTCTGTAAAAGTAACTTGATTGACCATTATGAAGCTGGTATATTAACTTTAGTACCTAAGGCCTTTACTAGAGACTCTACTTCTAGTCTGAAGCTTTGAAGTGACTCTGGTCTACTATTTGGTGCATTCAGATCTAGCAATTGGTAATAGAGGGTAGCTATACTTAACTCTTTGTTGCAATAGTTCAACTTCAAAAGTTTTATAGCTTCCTCATAATTACTCTCATCGAGAGTTAGGTTATGTATGACCTTTTTAGCCTCTCCTTTGAGAAGACTAAGTAGGTATGAGAATTTAGAAACCTTGTCAAGAGACTGTTTCTTGTGTATATGAACTTCAAATGAAGTCCAAAAATTGTCCCAATTTTCTGTATCTAATCCTGAAAATGTAGGTAAGTCTAAAGTAGGTAAACGAACCTCTGGTAGTTGGTTACTGAATTGAGACCCTGTGTTACTGGTATTGGATTTAGATTGTTTTGCTAGTTTAGATAGCATGTAAAGTATATCTTGAGTCTCATCTTCATACTGGGAGATATCGTCTACAATTTGACTTACTTCATCAGGATCAGTTTCTGTGGTATTCAGTAGAGTAATATAAGACTGACTGGTAGATCTAACTTGATCAAATTTCAGTTCAGCTACTCTTACTGATGTCTCTAAGTGATAAGAGTCAATGGGAGTACCTTTAGATAAGCCCTCAGCCTTGTTAATTAATCTGGTCAAATGACCTTTAAGGCCAATATAGGTTCTCCTCAATTGCTCAGGAGTAGCCATGTTGGGCTTGGGTCCAAACTTCATGGGATTAGTATATGTATTACTAATGAAGCTTGGGTACTTGTTCATTAGTGGACAAGTAACATTAAATGTAGCCTAATTTAATGTGGCTAATTTATACTCTACCTCACTTGAGGTTAAATGTACCTACCTAACAACAAGTAGCTAGATATTTTGTGCATTGTCTGAACTTCACCATTAGTTCTCGTCCGGTTAGCTCTTCTATATCACCATCAGAGGTAATGGGGATCATCCAGCAATACATAAAATAGATACATACAAAATAATGAGTACAAGAGAAATATTATGGAGACACTCCAATCAGAGTTATCTCAAAGTTTAATCCCACCCTGGATAGGGTCAGCACAAATAGTATAATACATACACTACTGACTAGCTTAAGTCTAGTCGTGATAATTCCTACCTAAGAACTATAAATTTATTTAGTCTGGGCTTGTACCAAATTCAGCACAATCTCAGATTAAATTCTACCTAATAAGATTGGTAAAGATTATTGTGGTGCAGTAAGGTGAATATAATTGTGCTGTATTTTTGTTTTTTTTTTGTTTTTATAAGGGTGCACTTGCACACACAAGTGAAAACATAAAGGTTATGAGCTGATGCTCCTGGTGACCTAAAGATTCTTACTTCAGTATGAAGTGTAGGCCTAAGTGTTGTGGGTAATTGACTGTCCCACTAGTGCTACCTTATACATGAGGTGAAAGTAGCAATGAATTGGTGTGACTTAGACTAACTAATGTGTTACACTGTTGGCAGACACAATTAATTAAATGGTTAGTCTAGATTACATCACACAAGGACTATTTATTAATAATTAGTATTTATAATTATAATTTATGTTTATCCGGTTCGAAGGACCATAATGTGGGACATTTGGGGCTTGACTATTTATTTAATTATTAATTTAAAGAAATTCTATTATGAAGGACCACCCGCTTTTGTAGTAAAGAAGGAAACTAAGAAAATATGATCATTAGAAAATCCCTAGATGAACCAGTAACTATGGATAAAATACTAGAGAATATGATCACTTACATAATTAATGGGCTGTATAATTTAACTGAATCAAAGCCTCAAACACCTACATTCTGAGGTTATTACTGAAATGCTCGGATAAGGATGGGTTTATTATTCAGAGGAGTTAAATAATATTATTCACCCGTTTTACGATGGTAAACAAGCAATGGAGAGGAATTAAAGTCTCTCCAGGGCATTCACGCGTGACGTTAAATTTATTACCAGATAACAGTTATAACTATAAACGCTCTATTTGGCATTAGTTGGGGATCAGTTTATCTGTAAATAATTATCACACAGAACACCGTTGTTTTATAGAGAATCAAACTCAATTCTCAGACACACTGGATATAGTTGTGTTTATTATAATGGAATCTGACGCAATACTGGCATCTGGTGACGTAAGAATTCTAACTTTATTGTACAGATGTAATTATTAGTACATGTGAACTCTACGTTTGGTTAATTTTAATTACTACAATGATTAGTAGATTTAGTAATAATTAATAATAATACAACAGTGTTGTATTAGTGTTGGAAATTCCCAACAGCTGCCTCTACCTCATAGACTCTGGAGAGGGCGTCTGCTATGATGTTGTCAGAACCCTTGATGTAGAAGATTTCCAGGTTTAAATTCTGCAGATACAAAGCCCATCGTAGAAGTCGTCGATTGTTGAATTGGGCTTGCTGCAAGAAGCGTAGGGGATTGTGGTCCGAGTAGATGGTGGTAGACTGAGTACCTTGTAGGTAAGACTCGAGGTGCTGTAAGTTCAGGACGGTGGAGAGAAGTTCCTTTTCGATAGTGCTGTAGTTCTTTTGATGCGACTTCAACTTGTAGCTGTTGTAGCTAACAGGAAGAACCTCCTCGCCTCGTTGTTGCATTAGGACGCCCCCGATGCCGGTGCCACTTGCGTCGACATGGCGGATGAAAGGCTTCGTGATATCTGGCGAGGCGAGAATGGGATTAGAACAGAGCAGAGATTTTAGTTGTTCAAAAGCAATGGTTTGCTAAATGGTCCAATGATACCGTTGCTTGGGGCTGGTTAGAGTGATCAATGGTGTTGCTACCATACTAAAATTCTTCACAAACCTATGGTAGTAGGAGGCAAGACCAAGGAAGCGCAGGAGCTGCTTCCTGGTGGTAGGCTGTGGGTAATGCTGGATGGCTTGAGTGTGTATGTTTAACGGAGCTAGGCTGCCACTCCCTATCACATGACCAAGATAAGGCACTTTACCTTTAGCAAAGGTGGACTTGCCCAAGTTGATGGTGAGGCCAGCTGTCAGGAGTTTGGCGAACAATCGTTGCAGCTGGAGCAGATGTTCGTTCCAGGTGTTAGTTGCCACAAAGATATCATCCAGGTAGGCGTAGATGTGATCTAAGCCATGGATGACGCGGTTGACAGCTTGCTGGAAGGTGGCTGGGGCATTACATAGTCCAAATGGAAGGCGTTCATATCTGTAAAGGCCAAAAGGAGTGGTGAAGGCAGATATTTCCTTAGCTCGCTCTGTCAAACATACTTGGTAGTATCCCTTGAGTAAGTCTAGTTGGGATAAATACCGAGCATTACCAATGGCGTCAAGGATGTCATCTATTCTAGGTAATGGGTAAGCATCCTTGACAGTCACAAGATTCAATTTCCTGTAGTCGGTACACAGCCTCACTTTACCATGCGGTTTCGGCACCAAGATGCAAGGTGAGGCCCAAGGGGACTCACAAGGGGTGGCCAGCCCATGATCCAGGAGGTACTGTACTTCAGCACACATAACTTCCTTTTTGCTCGGGCTGATTCGGTAGAAAGGTTGACGAATCGGCCAGGTGTCAGGAAGTAGCTGGATGTCGTGCTGAACCACATTACACTCCTGTGGATCATCGCTGAACAACTTCTGATGTTCCTTGAAGATTCTGATGAGAGGAGCACTATTATAGTCCTGCAAATATTTATGAAGATTAGTTAGGATTTCCGAGTTGGAAGGCACTGACTTATTGTTAGTGCTGGGAGGAGAAGAAGGGAAGGTCTCACTGTGGAGGTATGGACCTTGAAATGTGGATAATGAGACTAATACAGGGGGGGGGGAGTACCTTGATACTGCTTCAGGAGGTTGACGTGGCACAACTGGGTCTTCCGCCGCCTATCTGGAGTCTCAAGAACGTAGTTGTGGTTGTTTCTGCACTCCTTGATGCGGTATGGTCCTGAAAACTTGTTTTGCAATGGAGAACCAGGGATTGGAAAATATGCTAGAACGAAGTCTCCTGGTTGAAATTTCCTAATTTTACTGCGCTGGTCAAAATGAGTCTTCATTTTACCTTGAGCTTTTAACAAATTGGTGTTGGCAAATTTACACAATCTCGAGAATGTGCTTTAAGTTTTGAAGAAACTGGGGCACATTCAGAGGGTCACTGAAGGTGGCATCACGCAGAGAGTCTTTAAAAGCTTTGAGAGGAATACAGAACTTATGTCCATAGAGCATCTCATAAGGAGATACTCTTAGAGACTCATTTGGGAGACTTTTGAAAATACACATGATGATGTCAAGTTGTTTGTCCCAGTCTTTCATGGTTTCATTGCAAAATTTCTTTAGGAGTGATTTAATCGTTTGGTGACTACGTTCAAGAGAACCCTGTGAAGCAGGATGATAGGGGGCTGGACAATACCTGAGTGATGTTGAACTCTTCCAGCGTCTTCTTGAAGAGATCACTGGTGAAGTTGGTGCCACAGTCACTTTGAACCTCTCTTGGAAATCCATACTGGGTGAAGATCTTCAATAGTTGTTTCACCACAGTAGCAGCCATAATGTTCTTTACGGGAACTGCTATGGGGAATCTAGTGGTAGGACACAGGATAGTTAGTATATAGGCATTGCCAGAACTGGTCCGGGGTAAAGGACCAACACAGTCTATGATGAGCTTGTGGAAAGGTTCTGAAGGCACTGGGATTGGAGTCAACGGAGCCCTGGGAATAAAGATGTTAGGTTTACCTGCCATCTGACATGTATGACACTGCTGTACAGAGATTTTCACATCTTTAACCATACCTGGCCAGTAATACTCTTGTCTGACGGCGTGATAGGTCTTATTAAAACCGTAGTGAGAAAGTGCTCCATGGGCCAGGTGTAGAATCTCGGGCCGCAGGCTGATGGGACCAACTAGTTGGTCGACATTGGCCCACTCGTCATCCTCCGTCAGCTTACTGGGTCTGTACCTGCGGTAGAGCAACTGATTCTCTAGGAAGAACCCAGGGATACTGTCAGGTTGAGTCTCAGCCTGAAAGAATAATGGTGTTAATGAAGGATCCTCCCTCTGCAACTTACGGAACTCCAACATAGAACGATTCGGTGGTAGGTTCGGATGGTCTTGAGGGACAGCGGTTGCAGTAGTGTCAGCTGGTTGCGGGCGTGCAGCTTGTGCACGGGTGGTCACTAAAACCGGAGGAGAAACTTCATCACTTTCTTGAACCCCTGCTGGAACATACTTTAAGATGGGGTTGTCCACTACAGAGTCACATACCTGGGGTTTGTCCATGATGATCAGGTTGGAAGGTTGTAGATCTTCGGCCAAGTAATTACCCAGGAGAAGTTGCACTCCAGACATGGGAAAAGGCTTTTCTCTGATGGCGACTTGGACTTCACCGGTCACGAAAGGACAATCCAGGTGGACTTTGGCGAGTGGATACGGAGTGGTGGCAGTGAGGTCAGTGATAAGGACGGTTTCCCAGGTGTAGGTGATGTTAGGCACAGCCGATTTCAATATTATTGACTGAAGAGCCGCTGTGTCCCTCAAGATCTTCACTTTAGAACGTCCCTCCGAATCTGTACGGTTGGCAGAGACAGTTCCAGGGTACAGGTGTTTGCTGAAGGGAGAAAGATCATTAACAGGAACACCAACATTCATCACATGCTTACCGGACTTAGGAGGAGTCGGTTTGGGTTTAGGAGTTTCACTATAGCCTTTGTATTGAGCTTTTCCACATTTATCTATGGTATGTCAATAGAGCTTGCAATACTTACAATACAATTGGGAGCTCGCTTGATCGGTACTCACTTTGTCATAACTATATGAAGAGTTCTTACTGGAAGGTGGGTTTGGTGTTAGCTGGTGTATGAGGCTGTAGGTGTCAGCCGACTTCGCACATCTGATTTAGTCGGTTTCTTCTTTGTCTGCTAAATATAAAAGGATGGAAGGGGGAACACGTATAAAGAATTCCTCAACTAGAATGAGGTTGACGAGTTCTGGAAATGTAGAGACATGTGCTGCTTCCAGTCATTTCATAAAATATCTTTTCTTGGCATTGGCAAATTCTTGAAAGGTGGTGGTACTTGCCTTTAGATGGTCACAAAATTTTCGTCTGTAGCTTTCGGTGAAGAGAAGATAGGCGTCCAAAACTGCTTGCTTCAGGGTCTGGTAGTCATTCTCAGACGCTAAGGTACTGAGAGTAACCGCAACTCTACCTGTGAGATGCATTCTGAGAAGGATAGACCATTGATCTTCAGGCCAGCTAAGTTTTTTAGCTAGGGTCTCAAAAGTGGTGAAAAACACATCGATCTCTGTCTCAACGAATGGTGGCTTTAACTTACTTGCATGGGAGACATTTAAACTTACGGGAAGACTAGCGGTAGCTTGTTGGCGCCGAGTGTGGTGTGTTGTTTCCAAGGCGAGTTCTTGTCGACGATATGCTAGAACACTCTCAGCTAGCCGTTTATCGTGCTCACGTTGCATCTCCAGGTGAAGTTTTCTTGCTTCAAGCTGTTCTCTCTCCAGCTCACGCTGTAGGGCAGCCTCACGTTCCTTTCGTTGCAGAGCTTCTTTCGCCAGGGCCGCCTCACATTCCTGTTTTTCCTTAGGGCAGCCTCCTCTTTCTTTAGGGCAGCCTCGCGTTCTCGTCGTTGTAGAGATTCTTTCTCATATGCAGCTTGTTCTTGCAGTTGTTCCCGCTCGATTTTCGCTAGTTCGAGCTTCAATTTCATAGTTGCCAGAGCATTTTTATCTGCAATAGAATAGTTTTTGTGAGCTTCAGAGTCTATAATTCCTTCGTCTAAGAGGTAATCCAAGATAAGATTATGCAAGTCATTTTTGTTGGCTCCATGGGGAACATCTAGGTGATACTCGTGTGCAAGAGTTTGTAATTCGGTCCTCTTGGCACGACTTAAGTTCCCTACTTCACTTGCTGGGTCGTTACGAAATGCTTGGAGCCGAAAAATGTTGAAAATAGCAAATAAATGTACAACGAATATACTGGTGATAATGTAAGTGTCAATAACAGGATGACGTGGCAACTTTTAACTATCCTGTGGTAATTTTAGTCATTAACAATTAACGTGAATATTAGTATGGTAAATGATTAGTCAATCAAAATCGCAGGAAATCTTGTACCCGGTACTCAATAAGAGAATATGGGCAAGAAAAATCCTACTAAATAATTGAAACCGATAGTTTCTAAAACAAATGAAACTTTTAACTGTTTCAAAAGTGAAAAGGGCATTCCAAGTATGTAGGGATACCTTGCCAAGTCTCTATAGGACAGAAGCAAGGGTTTTCCTACTTTAATTATATGATACTTACAGAATTAGCGTTCCTTGTGCTCTGAAAAAAGAAAGCTAATTCCCTACCTGAATAAATATCATCATCTCTGACCGACGTATAGGGGTGCGAGTGTTAACTGGTGACGAGAACTGCTGTTGAGGTCCCAACTCAACAGCGTACTCCATGCTAGAGGAACTATGGCCCTCTGTATCCTCCTGCGGTCGGATTGCAGAAGATAAGGTGCTTTGGCCCGAAGACAAATCAAAGTACCAGGGTACCGAAATGATGATTTGCAGAAATTGAGAAAGTTCCTGGGGACGAGAATAAGGTGGTTACACGAGTAATAACACCGAGAGATGAACAACCAATTAAGAGAGTGACTATGGCCATTAGTCACCACGCAATCCAAAGTCATCCAACACTCGTAATATGCAACACTCGGAAAGCAAATACACAGCACTAAAAAATTAAAATTATGAAAATTAGTGACAAAGCAAAGTGTACAAAGCCAAATTCACTTACCACAAATTGAAATGTTAATCTAGAAGCAATACCTGAGTGAGGCTCCGAGGACAGGCCCCCATAAAATGTGACGGGAAAGTGTAGATGATAATGCAGTCCTCACTTTGGCTGATGTTAATGCCTAATCACATTTAGAGAAAAAAAAAGAAAAAAAAAAATGTTGACTGCTTGGCTTGTTTCCTGTGGTAAGTGAGAGGGAGGAACACGTAAAACAAATCGTATGAAAATGAAACTTTAATATACAGTACTTTAAACACAAATAAAAAGAAAGACAAGTCCCATGGCAATGTACAGTGCAATAAAAAACAGAGATAAATGCAAGAACACAATATAAAATAAAATAGTGAATACGTAAGAAAAAATAGTAAATGGTGCTGAGAATATTGGCCTTGGCTGAGACCTTCCTTAGTATACAGAGCCAGAGAGCTTAGTATGCCAGAGAGAGATGTCAACTCTTAGAGCACTAGGATATTCTGAAGTCCACAGCTCGTTTGTGGATATTTATATGGGGGTGTAGATGGCGCTGGCGTCGAGTACAGTCGTTGATCCACCAATCGAGAAGAGCGCTGGCTTGGAGTGGTAGTTTGGTTGTTGACGATGGTGGCGAGCCAGCCGGAGGGAGTGTGGAGTGGAGCGAGTTTAAGATATGTTTTACCCCCTGGTCAAAACGTTTTGTGCTATTGGTATACGTATCTTCAAATTAGCATCTTCTTGTTGTATATATATGAGTAACTAAATGTAGGAAAGAGCAGGCTCAATCTCTCTTGAAAGAGATTTCATATATATATATATATATATATATATATATATATATATATATATATATATATATATATATATATATATATATATATATATATATATATATATATATATATATATATATATATATATATATATATATATATATGTCGTACCTAGTAGCCAGAACGCACTTCTCAGCCTAATATGCAAGGCCCAATTTGCCTAATAAGCCAAGTTTTCATGAATTAATGTTCTTTCGACAACCTAACCTACCTAACCTAACCTAACCTAACTTTTTCAGCTACTTAACCTAACCTAACCTATAAAGATAGGTTAGGTTAGGTTAGGTAGGGTTGGTTAGGTTCGGTCATATATCTACGTTAATTTTAACTCCAATAAAAAAAAATTGACCTCATACATAATGAAATGGGTAGCTTTATCATTTCATAAGAAAAAAATTTGAGAAAATATATTAATTCAGGAAAACTTGGCTTATTAGGCAAATCGGGCCTTGCATAGTAGGCTGAGAATTGCGTTCTGGCTACTAGGTACGACATATATATATATATATATATATATATATATATATATATATATATATATAATAAATATATAAATATATATATATATATAAATATATATATATATATATATATATATATATATATATATATATATATATATATATATATATATATATATATATATATGTGTGTGTATATCACTAAATAAACACGTGATTAAGAATGTGACAATGTCAGACCACGGAGGAAAATGAAACAGGAAATTTCCTTATGTACTTTCGTATATTAAATACATCTTCAGAAGGAATGATTTTACAGATCGAGTGATGGGTATAAATAGGCAGGATGGCTAGTTTAATCCACTGAATAAGGCTTGTAGAGCCTCAAATCCTCGAGAGCTGACCGAGGCGCATCCTCTCACCTCCACAGTCAGGTCAACTCTCACGTTGGCGCCGCCCGGGGCACTCGGTGACGTCATGGCGGGCTCTGATTAGTTGCCCGCGACCTAAGTCGGCCAATCCGCGATCGGCTAGTGTCCCTTACAAAACATCATATCTGCAGTAGGGAATACTCTTTCATTTATATCAGGGCGCCACTTTCCCCTTACCTACAACTTATAATGTAAATTTCTCCCTTATCTGGCGGCCGGTCTGGTCGCCACATATATCAACAGACTTCCTGTACCTCAGAGAATCAGTAGGGAGAGCTGATATGACTCTTAACTCTTAACATGCTCGGGGTTTAATATCCTGTCATCCCCACAGGCGCATGTCATTTTGAAAAAAAAAAATTATTTTTTCTTCCTAACCTTCCTAATTTGTGTTCACTGATCACGGGAAAAATAATAAAAAATCGTAAGTGGCATATATTGCCCGCTATAGGGCGGGGAAGTCTGGCAAATTATAGGCGCTGAGTCAGCGTGCGTCCCAGGCGGTCTGTTGCTCGCCAGCTGTCAGGATGGAGTTGCCACAAAGAGATAATTACCTAATTATTTCAATGTCTCTGATTGATTTTTCATAGTTATTTTGCTGTAATATTATTCAATAGTGTGTAGTTTGATATATTTATATAATAAAATGAGTGAATCATTGCTGTACTCAAAAATATGGTGTGCATATTGTTGATTCAATTATGTTCATCAATCAGTGAACAAATACTTTGTCGCTTATTACACTATAAGCACAGGTTATATATAAGTATCTGCATGTTTTGTTCACTATAACGAACCACTAAGTAGCTATTATGAGTCAAAAAGTAACGAGGAGTGACCGCCGTGTACCAGCCAGCCACTCCCGCCCTCCCTCCAGTCATCTGACTCCAGTCATCCAGACTCACCCACATTCTCCTCCCACAATAATGTTTTTGCTATAATTCACTATATACAGACGTTATATATAAGTATCTACATGTTTTGTTCACCATAACTGTACATCTAAGCTTGTATGGTGAGTAAAGGCACAAAGACATAGGACCTCACACAGTCAGCTGATGGCTGCCGCCCTCAAGGCCAGACGCACTAATATTTCTCCTCCAACAATACTGTGTGGTGTTATTATGCTATATATCTTATATACAGACGTTATATATAAGTATTTACATGTTTTGTTCACCATAACTGTATATCTAAGCTTGTATGGTGAGTAAAGGCACAAAGACTTAGGACCTCACACAGTCAGCTGATGGCTGCCGCCCTCAAGGCCAGACGCACTAATATTTCTCCTCCAACAATACTGTGTGGTGTTATTACGCTATATACACACACATTATATATAAATATCTACCTGCTTTATTCACCATACTTGTACAAATAAACTGGTATAGTGCCCAAAGACCATTGTGGTAACCAGTAAACAACACCGTCGTCTGCACGGTGGCGTCGTGCAGACGACGCCACTGCCCTCACCAAAATGGCGACTCCAAACCTTCTCTTGCTGTTTATACCCCTCTATACACACGTTATATATAAGTATCTACATTTGTGTTCACCATAGCGAACCACTAAGCTGGTATGCTGAGTGCAGTCAATAAATGGTGGCCACACACAGTCAGAAGACATCGTCACCAGACCCCCTCCCACAGCATTACTCCTCCCTCCATGGTGCACAGCCCTAAATATCACCACAATCCTGCTATTATCAGAACCCTGGTCATTTTTGTCACAGTCAGGGGTCTTCTGTAATAATATCATCGCTACATAATAGCATGAACAAGTATATTTTGGCATTTTTAGGCGATGCTGTGGTCACACGCTGAACAGCAGTGCTGTTAGCTCATGCTGCGTGCGTCGGGCTTGATTGCTCACTCAATACTGAGGCCAATAACACCCGGGAGTTTGGCCCACGACTTTTAAAAAAAAATGGTGTCTGTTTACAAGAGCCCTGATGAAGGTGTGGTGAACCCCGTGTATCCGCGGGCCGTTTAAATCTTGCATAGTACTCCAACACATCATATGACGTGATGCGCAGTTGACTGGAACAACGTCCAACATGTCATATGACGTGATGCGCACTTTAAGGGTTAAAGCAGGCAAACAAAAGAAATAGGAGAGGGCACCGTAACAATGTGTAACACAATTCCTGTTTCACAGTCACACAGTACAAAGAATTTCACTCCAAATCGGTGGCGTTTGGAGGGAATATACTGCTTGAAGGCAAGACGTCCTTTGAAAAGCACAAGGGATTCGTCAATCACAAGCTTCTGAGCTTGTAGGTAGAAATCCCTGTACTTTCCAATAAGTTCATTCAGGACGTGCCTTACCTTCTAAAGTCTATCATCATCATTCTGGTCTTCATCATTTGAAAAATGAAGACACCTGAGGATTATCACAAATCGGTCTCGAGACATATATTTGCCGAACATTTGTGTTGAAACAGTATGGTCTTTGCTCCAATAATGGTCAAGTACGTGTTTCACACAATGTTTCATCAACATACACAGTGCCAAAAAACACATACATTTCACCCGCAGTCGTATCGTTCCATCGCTGTAAACATGAAAAGTCAGATAACTCCTCCTCATCAATGAGATCTGCTCCATATTTGTTCGTTTACTGAACAATATATTTCATGAGCGGCTGATCGAAATATGCGGTAAAGTAGTCCGTTTCACACATATCTGCACCTTTATCAAAGAATAGGTCTGTAATCCCAGTATCTGCATTATCAAACAAAGGAATTTGTGGAACAAAATCTGTCCCATCACTCCACACAAAAACACCTGGTGTCTTTCGAGAGTCAATAGTGGCACCACGGCGAGGAAACCGTGGACCAGGAGCTGAAGCAGGTCTAGGAACAGTAGGGGCGGGCAGGGACGGTGACGGAAAATTACTTGATGTTGAGGGTCTTTGTTCATCAGCGTCCCCATGTGGTGCCATGCGGTGCTGCATGGGAGGGCCAGATGCTGCTGATGCAACAATATGTAGCTTGGCAACACCACACACTCCACTGGTACTAGCACCGAAACTATTTTCAGATTTTAAGTCACTAAAACAGGAAAATGATTCACCTTCCTCAGACTCGTTGACCAAAACATCAATATCCTGCAAGGTAGCACATGAACTACTAGGGGGTCTGACACGAAGTGGAGTCAAGTGAGGGCGAGGAGGCATGGGCGAGATGCTAGGCCTAGCCTTGGTGGTGCCAGCATGTTCACACTCGTTGTCGGTCGTATTAACCTCTGAGGGCTGTGTGTAGTCATGATCAAAGTCCGAGTCGTCAATATCAGAGTCATCACCATCCGGGAACAAATTCTTATTAATTTCGTCCTCGGTCAGGGGTCGCGAGGAACGCTTCGTTGAGTGGGGTCGGTCGTTGGAACTTGATGCGCTCCACATGGTGTCCGCCTGGTAACTCAGGCCCTCTACACAATGGTAGCCTACGCGGGATTTTTTTCCAAGGTGGCGTTTGTTTAAGGTCGGATGCAGCTCGCCGATGACTACCCCTATCTCACGCGGGGTGTTTAAATTATAGCACTAGTCAAGAAAACAGCTATTAATGTATTGCGCAGTTTCGTTTTTTTTTTTTTTTTTTACTGAAATCATCTATATATGTATTGCGGGGTTTAAGGGTTAAGGAACACAACATCAAAGACCTTACCACTCTCAACTGCCTCAACTATGCTGGAATAAAAAGATAGCAAATTTGTTTAACATGAACGGCCAATTGTAAAACCATGTTGTGAATCATTTATTAATTTATGTTTTTTTAAGATGAAGAAGAATTGTATTTGCAAATATTTATTCAAGTAACTTTCCCATAATAGAAGTTATGCTATTTGGCCGATTGTTTGATGCAAGAGATCTATCTCCTTTCTTAAAGACTGGCTACACATTAGCAACCTTCTACGACTCTGGCATTTTGCGTGACTACTGATTTATTGAATATGGCAGTTAGTGGCTCGCCAAGCTTGTCTTTGCATTCATTGAGCACTCTGACGTTCGGCGGGCCGCAGGGGGGGGAGGGGGGAAGCGGTGGCAGCGGTGTCTTGTGGGTGGGGCGGTGCAGTGGCCGGCAGCTGCTGCTGTGGTCCTTTTAAAAAAACAAATACCCCTACCCACCGAAATCAAGATTGTTGCCACTGCCAGTAACTACCAGTAAAACCACCACCCCCCAAAACAAATCAAAGCCAAGTTTGGATGAATTAATAAATGTGTAATTTAAAATTGAGGAAATTCCTAACGTCAAAACATTACTGAAGATGTTTGCACAAAATCACCAAGTGCTTTGGGATTGTCGTGAAAATGTATTGAAGCCTGCACAGAATTTAAATATATTGGATATAATTAATACTTTTGGGTTTTCAAAGAGACAATTTAGGGTAAGAGACAAACCTAATGTAATGATTTTACTTCAGTTAGCTGGTATAAACCCGTGCTATATACGTAATTATCGTGCCAGGGGGCAGTTGAAGGGGGGAAGGCAATTCATAGAAGACCCCACTGGGACTCCTATTGAACACCTATAAAATGTCTCTTTAAACTCCATTTAATTTAGTTGTTGGCTATACATCATGGACCAAGCTTCTACGGTTCTACAACCCTCAAAGACAGCGGATGAAAAATCTTTATAATTAAAGCATTTGGTTACTACGCAGAGATGCCATAAGTTCGTCTAACAGAAATGTAGATTGATAAATTCTTTGCGTTAATCTTACGATCATTTCGTAATGAGTGCCCTCACAGGAGCGTTTTTTTTAACATTTAACGAGACTATGTAAAGGTATGACACTTATTCTACATCAGAAATTCAAACGGAAATTTGGATACTAGAAAAATTATCCTTCCAACACTGTGATAGGATTATGGCATTTAAAACAGCTTGGTGCATGTACAGGGTCAGGGTCATACAGTGAAGTTGTTGAACTCTTCCCCCCCCCCCACTCTCCCTCAAAATCACCAACTTTCACCTTTCTCCTCCCCCTCCTTCCCCCTACGGTCCTCCCAGGTACTGTCAGAGGTATTTAAAGAGCCCTACCTCCGTCTTTGGTACAGTAGGATGGTTGCTGAGTCTCTCTGCTTACCCACTACCAAGCATCCCCAAACCACCACCATTGCCCAAAATAGCTTGTACTGGTTGAAGACATCACTCACCAAGCTGGGGAAAATGATCCTCAAGATATTGACGGTTTACCGTGTGGTGTTACTATACGGTATTGGTGCCACGGTTTAGGGATCCGGTCGGCCGAGCGGACAGCATGCAGGACTTGTGATCCTGTGGTCCTGGGTTCGAACCCAGCCAAGAAACAATGGGCAGAGTTTCTTTCACCCTATGCCCCTGTTACCTAGCAGTAAAATAGGTACCTGGGTGTTAGACAACTGTCATGGGCTGCTTCCTGGGGGTGGAGGCCTGGTCGAGGACCGGGCCGCGGGGACACTAAAACCCCGAAATCATCTCAAGATAACCATAACTTGCCGTTCATGGAGGCTGACATAACGGATCGAGACTCATTCGGTATGGGAGACGTAATCGTATATGAGTTGCCTATTGTGAGGCCCTACGGACTGGCATCCATCGTGTGGAAGACATTGCTCGTGTGGAGAGGAAGGGTCTCTCCTATACCAACCGAGCCATCATATGTGACCATGCTACCCCCGAAGATGTGGAGATGAAGATTGAATCAGAGCCTAGCAACGACCTCATGTCAGACCCCCAGCCTGGTTGATACCTGGTTGATGGGGTTCTGGGAGTTCTTTTACTCCCCAAGCCCGGCCCGAGGCCAGACTTGGCTTGTGAGAGTTTGGTCCACCAGGCTGTTGCTTGGGGCGGCCCGCAGGCCCACATACCCACCACAGCCCGGTTGGTCCGGCACTCCTTGAAGGAAACAATCTAGTTTCCTCTTGAAGATGTCCACGGTTATGTTCCTGTAATATTTCTGATGCTCGCTGGTAGGACGTTGAACAACCGTGGACCTCTGATGTTCATACAGTGTTCTCTGATTGTGCCCATGGCACCTTGTCCTCCAACCGACCATGGCTAGTCTGATATCTGCATTTGAGACCAGCCACCCCCCCCCCCTTGAAACTAACGTCATTGCTCAGCAGCATGTCCAAACCAGTGCGGATTCGCACTATTTTTCAAACATCACCCTGGACATTGCCCAAAATAGCTTGTACTGGTTGAAGACATCACTCACCAAGCTGGGGAAAATGATCCTTAAGTTATTGACGGTTTACCGTGTGGTGTTGCCATACGGTATTGGTGCCACTCCAGATACCATGGACAGGTGGTATGCTGATGTTGCACCCCCTCATCATGTCCCTCAAGGTTGGGCTGATGAAACATGGCAAGAAAGTCGTCATGGGCCTCGTAGCCTGGTGGATAGTGGGAAACATTTAGTGGGAAACCCTTGCTTATGTCCTATAGAGACTTGGCAAGGTATGCCTACATTCTTGGACTACCTAATTCACTTTTGGAGCAATTAAATGTTTCATTTGTTTTAGAAACTCAGTTTCACTTATTTAGTAGGATTTTCTTGCCCTTATTCTCTTACATTGAGTACCGGGTACAAGATTTCCTGCGACTTTGATTGACTAATCATTTACCATCCTATAATTAATGTTAATTGTTAAAGATTAAAATTCCACAGGATAGTTACCAGTTGCCACGTTATCTTGTTTCTGACATTTACCATATCACATCTATATTCGTTGTACATTTATTTGCTATCTTTCACCATGTTTCGTCTCCAAGCTTTCCGTAACGATCCAGTAGGTGAAATAGGGACCTTAAGTCGTGCCAAGAGGATCGAATTACAAACTCTTGCACACGAGTATCTACTAGATGTTCCCCATGGAGCCAACAAAAATGAATTACATAACTTAATCATGGATCACCTCATAGATGAAGGGACAATTGACTCTGAAACTCACGAAACTTATTCTATTGCAGATAAACACTATTTGGCAACTATGAAACTCAAACTTGAACTCGCCAAGCTCGAAAGGGAGCAGAGAAAAGAAGAAGCTGCAATAAGGAAAGAAGAGCAAGAAAGAGAGGCGGCCCTAAGAGAAAGAGAGGCGGCCCTAAGGGAACGAGAAGCTGTAATCAGGAAAGAAGAACAAGAATGAGAGGTGGCCCTCAAGGAACGTGAGACTACAATACTCCGTGAGCGTGAACGAGTACAGCTTGAAGCAAAACAACGCCACCTGGAGATACAACGCGAGCATGACAAACAGCAAGCGGCTATGGCTATAGAATGTCGTCAACAAGAACTCACGTTGGAAACTACACACCTCACTCAACGCCAGCAAGCTACCGCTAGTCTTCCTGTAAGTTTCAATGTCTCCCATGCAAGTAAGTTAATGCCACCATTCGTTGAGACAGAGATTGATGTCTTTTTTACCACCTTTGAGACCCTAGCTAATAAACTTAGCTGGCCTGTTGATCAATAGTCTACCCTTCTCAGAGTGCAACTTACAGGTAGAGCTGCAGTTACTCTCAGTACCTTAGCATCTGAGAATGACTTCCAGACCCTGAAGCAAGCAGTTTTGGACGCCTACCTTCTCTCCACCGAAAGCTACAGACGTAAATTCCGTGACCATCTAAAGGCAAGTACCACCACCTTTCTAGAAATTGCCAATACCAAGAGAAGATATTTTATGAAATGGCTGGAAGCAGCACATGTCTCTACATTTGCAGAACTCATCAACCTCATGCTAGTTGAGGAATTCTTGAGACGTGTTCCCCCTTCCGTCCGTTTATATCTAGCAGATAAAGAAGAAACCGACTACATCAAATGTGCGAAGTCGGCTGACACATACAGCCTCATCCACCGGCTGACACCATCACCACCTCCCAGTAAGAAGTCTTGGTACGGTTACGATAAAGTGAGTACAGAGGAAGCGAGCTCACAATTGTACTGTAAGTATTGCAAACTCTATGGACATACGATAGATAGATGTGTGAAGGCTCAGTACAAGAGCAATGAATCTACTAAACCCAAACAGACTCCTCCTAAGTCCGGTAAGCCTGTGATGAATGTTGGTGTTCATGTTAATGATCTTTCTCTCTTCAGTAAACACCTGTATCCTGGAACTGTCTCTACCAATGGTACAGATTCGGAGGGACGTTTCAAATTGAAGATCTTGAGGGACACAGCGGCTCTTCAGTCCATTATCTTGAAATCGGCTGTGCCTAACGTCACCTACACCGGGGAAACCGTCCTTATCACTGACCTCACTGCTACCACTCCATATCCACTCGCCAGAGTCCACCTGGATTGTCCCTTCGTGACCGGTGAAGTCCAAGTCGCCATCAGGGAAAAGCCTTTTCCCATGCCTGGAGTGCAACTTCTCCTGGGCAACAACTTGGCAGAAGATCTGCAACCGCCCAACCTGATCATCACGGACAAACCCCAGGTGTGTACTTCTGTAATGGATAATCCCATCTTTGAATATGTTCTAGCAGAGGTTCAAGAAAGTGATCAAGTTTCTCCTCCGGTTTTGGTGACCACCCGTGCACAAGCTGCACGACCGCAACCAGCTGATTCTACTGCTACCGCTGTCCATCAAGACCCTCAGAATCTACTTCTAAATCTTGCCAGTTTGGAGTTCCGTAAGTTACAGAGGGAAGATCAATCATTAACACCATTATTCTTCCAGGCTGAGACTCAACCTGACAGTATCTTTGGGTTCTTCCTAGAAAATGAGTTGCTCCACCGCAGATACAGACCCAGCAAGCTGAAGGAGGATGACGATTGGGCCAATGTCGAACAACTAGTGATTCCCACCAGCATACGGCCCGATATTCTACACCTGGCCCACGGAGCTCTTTCTCACTATCGTTTCAACAAAAACTACCACGGAATCAGACAAGACTACTACTGGCCAGGTATGGTAAAAGACGTTAAAAAGTACGTACAACAGTGTCATACATGTCAGATGGCAGGTAAACCTAACATCTCTATTCCCCAGGCTCCACTAAAACCCATCTAGGTGCCTGCGGAACCTTTCCACAGACTCATCCTAGACTGTGTTGGTCCTTTACCCTGGACCAGTTCTGGCAACGCATATATATTAACTATCATGTGTCCTACCACCAGATTCACCATAGCAGTTCCAGTAAAGAACATTACGGCTGCTACTGTGGTGAAACACCTATTGAAGATGTTCACCCAGTATGGATTTCCAAGAGAGGTTCAAAGCGACTGTGGCACCAGCTTCACCAGTGATCTCTTCAAGAAGACACTGGAAGAGTTCAACATCACACAGGTACTGTCCAGCCCCTATCATCCTGCTTCACAGGGTTCTCTTGAACGTAGTCATCAGACTATTAAAGCACTCCTAAAGAAATTCTGCAATGACACCTTGAAGGACTGGGATAAACAACTTGATCTCATTATGTGCATTTTCAGAAGTCTCCCCAACGAGTGAATGCAAAGGGCCTATTGGCCCATATTTCTTGATGCTTCTATATTGGTGCGGAGTCTTGAAGTGGGTAGAATATAGTTGTGCATTAATTGGCTGTTGATTGCTGGTGTTGACTACTTAATGTGTAGAGCCTCGCAGATATCAAGCCGCCTGCTATCGCTGTATCTATCGTTGATTTCTGTGTTGTTTGCTAAGATTTCTCTGGTGATGATTTGGTTGTAGGAAGAGACTATATTTTCCTTAATGGAGCCCTGTTGCTTATGCATCGTTAAACGCCTGGAAAGAGATGTTGTTGTCTTGCCTATATACTGAGTTTTTTGAGGCTTACAGTCCCCAAGAGGGCATTTGAAGGCATAGACGTCGTTGGTATCTTTTAAAGCGTTCTGCTTTGTGTCTGGAGAGTTTCTCATGAGTAGGCTGACCGTTTTTTTGGTTTTATAGTAAATTGTCAGTTGTATCTTCTGATTTTTGTCTGTAGGGATAACGTTTCTACTAACAATATCTTTCAGGACCCTTTCCTCCGTTTTATGGGCTGTGGAAAAGAAGTTCCTGTAAAATAGTCTAATATGGGGTATAGGTGTTGTGTCTCTTCATAGGTGTCTCTTCAGAGGTTGCATGGAGTTTCACTTTCCTTCTTATGATGTCTTCCACGAGACCATTGGAGAAGCCGTTGTTGACTAGGACCTGCCTTACCCTACAGAGTTCTTCGTCGACTTGCTTCCATTCTGAGCTGTGGCTGAGAGCACGGTCGACATAAGCGTTAACAACACTCCTCTTGTACCTATCTGGGTAGTCACTGTTGGCATTCAGGCACATTCCTATGTTTGTTTCCTTAGTGTAGACTGCAGTGTGGAAAACTCCGCTCCTTTCCATGACTGTTACATCTAGAAAGGGCAGCTTCCCATCCTTCTCCATCTCGTAAGTGAAACGCAACACAGAATTCTGCTCAAATGCCTCCTTCAGCTCCTGCAGATGTCTGACATCAGGTACCTGTGTAAAAATGCCGTCAACATACCTGCAGTATATGGCCGGTTTCAAGTTGATGTCGACTAACACTTTTTGCTCGATGGTACCCATGTAGAAGTTTGCAAACAGGACACCATGGCGACCTCATGTACTTGCTTATACACGTGTCCATCCGGGTTCAAGAAGGGTGCCTCTACAAGCTTGGAGTAGTTTTCTTAGAATGTTTTCTGGTATGTCAAGAGGAGTACAGGCCGGATCAGGTTACACTCTGTCGGCTATCATCCCGATTGTCTCGTCCACAGGTACGTTGGTAAACAGTGATTCTACGTCCAACGAGGCTCCTATCCCTGTGGCCCGTGTCACAGGGATAAGAGCTCCAATATAGAAGCATCACGAAATATGGGCCAATTATGTCGTACCTAGTAGCCAGAACGCACTTCTCAGCCTACTATGCAAGGCCCAATTTGCCTAATAAGCCAAGTTTTCCTGAATTAATATATTTTCTCTATTTTTTTTCTTATGAAATGATAAAGCTACCCATTTCATTATGTATGAGGTCAATTTTGTTTTATTGGAGTTAAAATTAACGTAGATATATGACGGAACCTAACCAACCCTACCTAACCTAACCTAACCTATCTTTATAGGTTAGGTTAGGTTAGGTAGCCGAAAAAGTTAGGTTAGGTTAGGTTAAGTAGGTTAGGTTGTCGAAAAACCATTAATTCATGAAAACTTGGCTTATTAGGTAAATCTGGCCTTGCATAGTAGGCTGAGAAGTGCGTTCTGGCTACTAGGTACGACATACATATATATATATATATATATATATATATATATATATATATATATATATATATATATATATATATATATATATATATATATATATATATATATATATATATATATATATATATATGCAATTGACGATCACAAAACACTGATCATTTTATGCGGAAAATCCACAGAGAAATATGAAAGGAGGTGAACGTTTCGGCTTTGTTAAAGCCTTTGTCAACACCAGACTGGTGTTGACAAAGGCTTTAACAAAGCCGAAACGTTCACCTCCTTTCATATTTCTCTGTGGATTTTCCGCATATATATATATATATATATATATATATATATATATATATATATATATATTTATATATATATATATATATATATATATATATATATATATATATATATATATATATATATATATATATATATATATATATATTTTCAAATCTATATATTTTCTAAATATTTAAATTTTTCTATAAATCTATAAATATATCTATATATTTTCAAATATATATATTTTCAAAGTTCAAATCAGTGGGATGTTCTTGCAGCCCCAGCAACCATTATAGAGCCAACAAAACAACACAAACAGTCCGGCTGGGACCACCCTCTAGTGGAAAAAGTAGCTGATGCCATGCTCAGCGTCGCAACATCATACAAGGAGAAAGCCCGCCTCAGAGCAGTGCGTGCCCCCCATGCAGGAGACTTCCTCCTGGCAGTACCCATGTCAGCAATGGGCACGCGCCTAGATCCAGAATCCCTTCGTGTAGCAGTAGCCCTCCGCCTTGGTGCCCCAATTCACACTGAATACAAGTGTATTTGCAACAGGGTGGAAGCAGACCAATACGGACTGCATGGGTTGCATTGCGGAAGCACAAAGGGCTGGCATGCAAGACACAACGAGGTCAATGACATCATCAAGAGAAGCCTCGTCTCAGCTGGGTGCCCAGCGGAGAGAGAACCTCGCATCCTAGGGGTCCAAAACCCGGATTTCCCCGCACTTCGCCCTAATGGCATCACCATATACCTATGGAAGGAGGGTAGACAGTTGGTGTGGGACTACACATGTGTATCCACCCTGGCTGACACCTATGTACACTTCGGAGCTGATCAAGCAGGTGGGGCGGCCAACCACAGGGAAACAGCAAAATCACTCAAGTACAGGCGACTGGAAGGTCAATACCTCTTTGTTCCCATAGCGTCTGAGACGCATGGCCCCTGGGGCAAGAGTGCCTTGGGATTTCTCAAGGAATTGGGTTCCAGGCTCATTGACGTCACCAGAGACCCAAGGGCTTCCAGTTTTTTATTTCAGCGTCTCAGTGTGGCGATCCAGAGGGGAAATGCTTGCTGCGTCCTCGGTTCCTGTACAGAAGCGGAGGAGCTTCAAGAGATCCATAACCTTTAGGCATTTGTCTTGTATGTTTTGTAACCTTTAAGTACACAATAAAGGAAAAAAAAAAAAAGGGAAGGGGGTGGTAGGAGAAAAGCACACAGAAACTGTATTGGAGGGGACCTACATTCCCTCCAATGCGTTATATGTGGTTTCCTCCGAGGCTATGGGTCCCCCTTCTTCCAGCCAGAGGTGGTACTCCCTTCCCTATTGAAAAAAAAATATATATATATATATATATATATATATATATATATATATATATATATATATATATATATATATATATATATATATTAGTATATTTTGGTAGCAGTCTTTCCTGTAGACATATATTATTAAATATGACCGAAAAAGTAAGATTAATAATTCTAACACGAATTTTCTCAATCTTTCGTACATTACGCTTCACTGTTGGAGGTAAATCAAAAATCACTTCTCCAAAATTCATTTTTATTTCTAGTCTGACGCGACACGGGCGCGTTTCGTAAAACTTATTACATTTTCAAAGACTTCACAAATACACAACTGATTAGAACTTACGTCTCTCTGATATTATATCTACATTTGAGTGAGGTGGGAAGGATGATGTGGCATTAACACAAGACAGAACAGGGGATATTAATAGGGTATTAAAAGTATCAACACAAGACAGAACAGAAAACAATGGGTATTGAATAGAAGTGTTTGTAGAAAGCCTATTGGTCCATATTTCTTGATGCTTCTATATTGGAGCGGAGTCTTGAGGTGGGTAGAATATAGTTGTGCAATAATTGGCTGTTGATTGCTGGTGTTGACTTCTTGATGTGTAGTGCCTCGCAAACGTCAAGCCGCCTGCTATCGCTGTATCCATCGATGATTTCTGTGTTGTTTACTAGGATTTCTCTGGCGATGGTTTGGTTATGGGAAGAGATTATATGTTCCTTAATGGAGCCCTGTTGCTTATGCATCGTTAAACGCCTAGAAAGAGATGTTGTTGTCTTGCCTATATACTGGGTTTTTTGGAGCTTACAGTCCCCAAGTGGGCATTTGAAGGCATAGACGACGTTAGTCTCTTTTAAAGCGTTCTGTTTTGTGTCTGGAGAGTTTCTCATGAGTAGGCTGGCCGTTTTTCTGGTTTTATAGTAAATCGTCAGTTGTATCCTCTGATTTTTGTCTGTAGGGATAACGTTTCTATTAACAATATCTTTCAGGACCCTTTCCTCCGTTTTATGAGCTGTGGAAAAGAAGTTCCTGTAAAATAGTCTAATAGGGGGTATAGGTGTTGTGTTAGTTGTCTCTTCAGAGGTTGCATGGCTTTTCACTTTCCTTCTTATGATGTCTTCGATGAAACCATTGGAGAAGCCGTTATTGACTAGAACCTGCCTTACCCTACAGAGTTCTTCGTCGACTTGCTTCCATTCTGAGCTGTGGCTGAGAGCACGGTCGACGTATGCGTTAACAACACTCCTCTTGTACCTGTCGGGGCAGTCAACAAACATAGGAATGTGCCTAAATGACAACAGCGACTGCCCCGACAGGTACAAGAGGAGTGTTGTTAACGCATACGTCGACCGTGCTCTCAGCCACAGCTCAGAATGGAAGCAAGTCGACGAAGAACTCTGTAGGGTAAGGCAGGTTCTAGTCAATAACGGCTTCTCCAATGGTTTCATCGAAGACATCATAAGAAGGAAAGTGAAAAGCCATGCAACCTCTGAAGAGACAACTAACACAACACCTATACCCCCTATTAGACTATTTTACAGGAACTTCTTTTCCACAGCTCATAAAACGGAGGAAAGGGTCCTGAAAGATATTGTTAATAGAAACGTTATCCCTACAGACAAAAATCAGAGGATACAACTGACGATTTACTATAAAACCAGAAAAACGGCCAGCCTACTCATGAGAAACTCTCCAGACACAAAACAGAACGCTTTAAAAGAGACTAACGTCGTCTATGCCTTCAAATGCCCACTTGGGGACTGTAAGCTCCAAAAAACCCAGTATATAGGCAAGACAACAACATCTCTTTCTAGGCGTTTAACGATGCATAAGCAACAGGGCTCCATTAAGGAACATATAATCTCTTCCCATAACCAAACCATCGCCAGAGAAATCCTAGTAAACAACACAGAAATCATCGATAGATACAGCGATAGCAGGCGGCTTGACGTTTGCGAGGCACTACACATCAAGAAGTCAACACCAGCAATCAACAGCCAATTATTGCACAACTATATTCTACCCACCTCAAGACTCCGCTCCAATATAGAAGCATCAAGAAATATGGACCAATAGGCTTTCTACAAACACTTCTATTCAATACCCATTGTTTTCTGTTCTGTCTTGTGTTGATACTTTTAATACCCTATTAATATCCCCTGTTCTGTCTTGTGTTAATGCCACATCATCCTTCCCACCTCACTCAAATGTAGATATAATATCAGAGAGACGTAAGTTCTAATCAGTTGTGTATTTGTGAAGTCTTTGAAAATGTAATAAGTTTTACGAAACGCGCCCGTGTCGCGTCAGACTAGAAATAAAAATGAATTTTGGAGAAGTGATTTTTGATTTACCTCCAACAGTGAAGCGTAATGTACGAAAGATTGAGAAAATTCGTGTTAGAATTATTAATCTTACTTTTTCGGTCATATTTAATAATATATATATATATATATGTCGTACCTAGTAGCCAGAACGCACTTCTCAGCCTACTATGCAAGGCCCGATTTGCCTAATAAGCCAAGTTTTCCTGAATTAATATATTTTCTCTAATTTTTTTCTTATGAAATGATAAAGCATCCCATTTCATTATGTATGAGGTCAATTTTTTTTTATTGGAGTTAAAATTAATATAGATATATGACCGAACCTAACCAACCCTACCTAAACTAACCTAATCTATCTTTATAGGTTAGGTTTGGTGAGGTAGCCGAAAATGTTAGGTTAGGTTAGGTTAGGTAGGTTAGGTAGTCGAAAAAACATTAATTCATGAAAACTTGGCTTATTAGGCAAATCGGGCCTTGCATAGTAGGCTGAGAAGTGCGTTCTGGCTACTAGGTACGACATATATATATATATATATATATATATATATATATATATATATATATATATATATATATATATATATATATATATATATATATATATATATATATATATATATATATATATATATATATATATATATATATATATATATATATATATATATGTCGTACCTAGTAGCCAGAACACAATTCTCAGCCTACTATGCAATGCCCGATTTGCCTAATTAGCCAAGTTTTCATGAATTAATTGTTTTTCGACTACCTAACCTACCTAACCTAACCTAACCTAACTTTTTCGGCTACCTAACCAAACCTAACCTATAAAGATAGGTTAGGTTAGGTTAGGTAGGGTTGGTTAGGTTCGGTCATATATCTACGTTAATTTTAACTCCAATAAAAAAAATTGACCTCATACATAATGAAATGGGTAGCTTTATCATTTCATAAGAAAAAAATTAGAAAAAATATATTAATTCAGGAAAACTTGGCTTATTAGGCAAATCGGGCCTTGAATAGTAGGCCAAAAAGTGAGTTCTGGCTACTAGGTACGACATATATATATATATATATATATATATATATATATATATATATATATATATGTCGTACCTAATAGCCAGAACGCACTTCTGAGCCTACTATGCAAGGCCCGATTTGCCTAATAAGCCAAATTTTCATGAATTAATGTTTTTTCGACTACCTAACCTAACCTAACCTAACTTTTTCGGCTACCTAACCTAACCTAGCCTATAAAGATAGGTTAGGTTAGGTTAGGTAGGGTTGGTTAGGTTCGGTCATATATCTACATTAATTTTAACTCCAATAAAATAAAATTGACCTCATACATAATGAAATGGGTAGCTTTATCATTTCATAAGAAAAAAATAGAGAAAATATATTAATTCAGGAAAACTTGGCTTATTAGGCAAATCGGGCCCTGCATAGTAGGCTGAGAAGTGCGTTCTGGCTACTAGGTACGACATATATATATATATATATATATATATATATATATATATATATATATATATATATATATATATATATATATATTATTAAATATGACCGGAAAAGTAAGATTAATAATTCTAACACGAATTTTCTCAATCTTTCGTACATTTCTTTTCACTGTTGGAGGTAAATCAAAAATCAATTCTTCAAAATTCATTTTTATTTCTAGTCTGACGCGACACGAGCGCGTTTCGTAAAACTTATTACATTTTCAAAGACTTTAGTTCACAAATACACAACTGAATAGAACTTACGCATCTCCGATTTTATATCTACATTTGAGTGAGGTGGAAGGGGTGATGTGGCATTAACACAAGACAGAACAAGATGTGGCATTAATAGGGTATTAATTTCATCAACACAAGACAGAACAAGAGTATTAATAGGGTATTAATTTCATCAACACAAGACAGAACACGAAACAATGGATATTGAATACAAGTGTTTGTAGAAAGCCTATTGGTCCATATTTCTTGATGCTTCTATATTGGAGCGGAGTCTTGAGGTGGGTAGAATATAGTTGTGCAATAATTGGCTGTTGATTGCTGGTGTTGACTTCTTGATGTGTAGTGCCTCGCAAACGTCAAGCCGCCTGCTATCGCTGTATCTATCGATGATTTCTGTGTTGTTTACTAGGATTTCTCTGGCGATGGTTTGGTTGTGGGAAGAGATTATATGTTCCTTAATGGAGCCCTGTTGCTTATGCATCGTTAAACGCCTAGAAAGAGATGTTGTTGTCTTGCCTATATACTGGGTTTTTTGGAGCTTACAGTCCCCAAGAGGGCATTTGAAGGCATAGACGACGTTAGTCTCTTTTAAAGCGTTCTGTTTTGTGTCTGGAGAGTTTCTCATGAGTAGGCTGGCCGACCGGACATAATTATGTCCGGTCGTGATGGTCAAGTGGATTAAGGCGTCTTGTACATACCAGTTGCGTTGCTCCTGGGAGTATGGGTTCGAGTCACTTCTGGGGTGTGAGTTTTCAGTTGCATATTGTCCTGGGGACCATTCAGGCTTGTTCACATTTGTGTTCCTCACGTGTGCCCCAAAGAATGACGTGATTTGTTAAAATGCTATGCCCAAGATTACTATCCGAGTGCCGGCGGTGGGGTGGTTCAAATAGCCTCGGCTATCACCTCATTTTGTCCGGTCGTGATGGTCAAGTGGATTAAGGCGTCTTGTACATACCAGTTGCGTTGCTCCTGGGAGTATGGGTTCGAGTCACTTCTGGGGTGTGAGTTTTCAGTTGCATATTGTCCTGGGGACCATTCAGGCTTGTTCGCATATATATATATATATATATATATATATATATATATATATATATATATATATATATATATATATATATATATATATAACTGAAAACTCACACCCCAGAAGTGACTCGAACCCATACTCCCAGAAGCAACGCAACTGGTATGTACAAGACGCCTTAATCCACTTGACCATCACGACCGGACATAATGAGGTGATAGCCGAGGCTATATGAACCACCCCACCGCCGGCACTCGGATAGTTATCTTGGGCATAGCATTTTACCAAATCACCTCATTCTTTGGGGCACACGTGAGGAACACAAATGCGAACAAGCCTGAATGGTCCCCAGGACATATGCAACTGAAAACTCACACCCCAGAAGTGACTCGAACCCATACTCCCAGAAGCAACGCAACTGGTATGTACAAGACGCCTTAATCCACTTGACCATCACGACCGGACATAATGAGGTGATAGCCGAGGCTATATGAACCACCCCACCGCCGGCACTCGGATAGTTATCTTGGGCATAGCATTTTACCAAATCACCTCATTCTTTGGGGCACACGTGAGGAACACAAATGCGAACAAGCCTGAATGGTCCCCAGGACATATGCAACTGAAAACTCACACCCCAGAAGTGACTCGAACCCATACTCCCAGAAGCAACGCAACTGGTATGTACAAGACGCCTTAATGTACAAGTCGTGATGGTCAAGTGGATTAAGGCGTCTTGTACATACCAGTTGCGTTGCTTCTGGGAGTATGGGTTCGAGTCACTTCTGGGGTGTGAGTTTTCAGTTGCATATGTCCTGGGGACCATTCAGGCTTGTTCGCATTTGTGTTCCTCACGTGTGCCCCAAAGAATGAGGTGATTTGGTAAAATGCTATGCCCAAGATAACTATCCGAGTGCCGGCGGTGGGGTGGTTCATATAGCCTCGGCTATCACCTCATTATGTCCGGTCGTGATGGTCAAGTGGATTAAGGCGTCTTGTACATACCAGTTGCGTTGCTTCTGGGAGTATGGGTTCGAGTCACTTCTGGGGTGTGAGTTTTCAGTTGCATATGTCCTGGGGACCATTCAGGCTTGTTCGCATATATATATATATATATATGTCGTACCTAGTAGCCAGAATGTCCTTCTTGGCCTACTATGCAAGGCCAGATTTGCCTAATAAGCCAAGTTTTCCTTAATTAATAAATTTTCTCTAATTTTTTTCAATTGAAATGGTAAAACTACCCATTTCATTATATATGAGGTCAACTTTTTTTTATTGGAGTTAAAATTAACGTAGATATATGACCGAACCTAACCAACCCTACCTAACCTAACCTAACCTATCTTTATAAGTTAGGTTAGGTTAGGTAGCCGAAAAAGTTAGGTTAGATTAGGTTAGGTAGGTTAGGTAGTCGAAAAACAATTAATTCATGAAAACTTGGCTTATTAGGCAAATCGGGCCTTGCATAGTAGGCTGAGAAGTGCGTTCTGGCTACTAGGTACGACATATATATATATATATATATATATATATATATATATATATATATATATATATATATATATATATATATATATATATATATATATATATATATACACATATGTATATATATATATATATATATGTATACATGTATGTATATATGTATGTATATATATATATATATATATGTACACATACATATATATGTATGTGTATATATATATATATATATATATATATATATACACATATGTATATATATATATATATATATATATATATATATATATATATATATATATATATATATATATATATATATATATATATATATATATATATATATATATATGTCGTACCTAGTAGCCAGAACGCACTTGTCAGCCTACTATGCAAGGCCCGATTTGCCTAATAAGCCAAGTTTTCATGAATTAATTATTTTTCGACTACCTAACCTACCTAACCTAACTTTTTCTGCTACCTAACCTAACCTAACCTATAAAGATAGGTTAGGTTAGGTTAGGTAGGGTTGGTTAGGTTCGGTCATATATCTACGTTAATTTTAAGTCCAATAAAAAAAAAATGATCTCATACATTATGAAATGGGTAGCTTTATCATTTCATAAGAAAAAAATTAGAGAAAATATATTAATTCAGGAAAACTTGGCTTATTAGGCAAATCGGGCCTTGCATAGTAGGCTGAAAAGTGCGTTCTGGCTACTAGGTACGACATATATATATATACATATATATATAGTAGTAGTAGTATTAGGCATAGTAGGCTGAGAAGTGCGTTCTGACTACTAGGTACGACATATATATATATATATATATATATATATATATATATATATATATATACATATATTATTAAATATGACCGAAAAAGTAAGATTAATAATTCTAACACGAATTTTCTCAATCTTTCGTACATTACGCTTCACTGTTGGAGGTAAATCAAAAATCACTTCTCCAAAATTCATTTTTATTTCTAGTCTGACGCGACACGGGCGCGTTATGTAAAACTTATGGACCAATAGGCTTTCTACAAACACTTCTATTCAATACCCATTGTTTCTGTTCTGTCTTGTGTTGATACTTTTAATACCCTATTAATATCCCCTCTTGTTCTGTCTTGTGTTAATGCCACATCACCCCTCCCACCTCACTCAAATGTAGATATAAAATCAGAGATACGTAAGTTCTAATCAGTTGTGTATTTGTGAAGTCTTTGAAAATGTAATAAGTTTTATGAAACGCGCCCGTGTCGCGTCAGACTAGAAATAAAAATGAATTTTTCAGAAGTGATTTTTGATTTACCTCCAACAGTGAAGCGTAATGTACGAAAGATTGAGAAAATTCGTGTTAGAATTATTAATCTTACTTTTTCGGTCATATTTAATTATATATGTCTACAGGAAAGACTGCTACCAAAATATACTAATATACATATATATATATATATGTATATATGTATATGTCGTACCTAGTAGCCAGAACGCACTTCTCAGCCTACTATACAAGGCCCGATTTGCCTAATAAGCCAAGTTTTCCTGAATAAATATTTTTTCGACTACCTAACCTACCTAACCTAACCTAACCTAACTTTTTCGGCTTCCTAACCTAACCTAACCTATAAAGGTAGGTTAGGTTAGGTTAGGTAGGGTTGGTTAGGTTCGGTCATATATCTACGTTAATTTCAACTCCAATAAAAAAAAATTGACCTCATACATAATGAAATATATATATATATATATATATATATATATATATATATATATATATATATATATATATATATATATATATATATATATATATATATATATATATATATATATATATATATATGTCGTACCTAGTAGCCAGAACGCACTTCTCAGCCTACTATGCAAGGCCTGATTTGCCTAATAAGCCAAGTTTTCATAAATTAATTGTTTTTCGACTACCTAACCTACCTACCCTAACCTAACCTAACTTTTTCAGATACCTAACCTAACCTAACCTATAAAGATAGGTTAGGTTAGGTTAGGTAGGTTTGGTTAGGTTCGGTCATATATCTACGTTAATTTTAACTCCAATTAAAAAATATTGACCTCATACATAGTGAAATGGGTAGCTTTATCATTTCATAAGAAAAAAATAAGAGAAAGTATATTAATTTAGGATAACTTGGCTTATTAGGCAAATCGGGCCTTGCATAGTAGGCCGAGAAGTGCGTTCTGGCTACTAGGTACGATATATATATATATATATAACTGAAAACTCACAACCCAGAAGTGACTCGAACCCATACTCCCACAACTGGTATGTACAGGGACGCCTTAATCCGCTTGACCATCACGACCGGACAAAAGGAAGTGATAGCCGAGGCTATATGAACCACTTCCCCGCCGGCACTCGGATGGTAATCTTGGGCATAGCATTTTATCAAATCACCTCATTCTTTGGGGCACACGTGAGGAACACAAATGCAAACAAGCCTGAATGGTCCCCAGGACTATATACAACTGAAAACTCACACCCCAGAAGTGACTCGAACCCATACTCCCACAACTGGTATGTACAGGGACGCCTTAATCCGCTTGACCATCACGACCGGACAAAAGGAAGTGATAGCCGAGGCTATATGAACCACTTCCCCGCCGGCACTCGGATGGTAATCTTGGGCATAGCATTTTATCAAATCACCTCATTCTTTGGGGCACACGTGAGGAACACAAATGCAAACAAGCCTGAATGGTCCCCAGGACTATATACAACTGAAAACTCACACCCCAGAAGTGACTCGAACCCATACTCCCACAACTGGTATGTACAGGGACGCCTTAATCCGCTTGACCATCACGACCGGACAAAAGGAAGTGATAGCCGAGGCTATATGAACCACTTCCCCGCCGGCACTCGGATGGTAATCTTGGGCATAGCATTTTATCAAATCACCTCATTCTTTGGGGCACACGTGAGGAACACAAATGCAAACAAGCCTGAATGGTCCCCAGGACTATATACAACTGAAAACTCACACCCCAGAAGTGACTCGAACCCATACTCCCACAACTGGTATGTACAGGGACGCCTTAATCCGCTTGACCATCACGACCGGACAAAAGGAAGTGATAGCCGAGGCTATATGAACCACTTCCCCGCCGGCACTCGGATGGTAATCTTGGGCATAGCATTTTATCAAATCACCTCATTCTTTGGGGCACACGTGAGGAACACAAATGCAAACAAGCCTGAATGGTCCCCAGGACTATATACAACTGAAAACTCACACCCCAGAAGTGACTCGAACCCATACTCCCACAACTGGTATGTACAGGGACGCCTTAATCCGCTTGACCATCACGACCGGACAAAAGGAAGTGATAGCCGAGGCTATATGAACCACTTCCCCGCCGGCACTTGGATGGTAATCTTGGGCATAGCATTTTATCAAATCACCTCATTCTTTGGGGCACACGTGAGGAACACAAATGCAAACAAGCCTGAATGGTCCCCAGGACTATATACAACTGAAAACTCACACCCCAGAAGTGACTCGAACCCATACTCCCACAACTGGTATGTACAGGGACGCCTTAATCCGCTTGACCATCACGACCGGACAAAAGGAAGTGATAGCCGAGGCTATATGAACCACTTCCCCGCCGGCACTCGGATGGTAATCTTGGGCATAGCATTTTATCAAATCACCTCATTCTTTGGGGCACACGTGAGGAACACAAATGCAAACAAGCCTGAATGGTCCCCAGGACTATATACAACTGAAAACTCACACCCCAGAATGGTCCTGGGGACCATTCAGGCTTGTTTGCATTTGTGTTCCTCACGTGTGCCCCAAAGAATGAGGTGATTTGATAAAATGCTATGCCCAAGATTACCATCCGAGTGCCGGCGGGGAAGTGGTTCATATAGCCTCGGCTATCACTTCCTTTTGTCCGGTCGTGATGGTCAAGCGGATTAAGGCGTCCCTGTACATACCAGTTGTGGGAGTATGGGTTCGAGTCACTTCTGGGGTGTGAGTTTTCAGTTGTATATAGTCCTGGGGACCATTCAGGCTTGTTTGCATTTGTGTTCCTCACGTGTGCCCCAAAGAATGAGGTGATTTGATAAAATGCTATGCCCAAGATTACCATCCGAGTGCCGGCGGGGAAGTGGTTCATATAGCCTCGGCTATCACTTCCTTTTGTCCGGTCGTGATGGTCAAGCGGATTAAGGCGTCCCTGTACATACCAGTTGTGGGAGTATGGGTTCGAGTCACTTCTGGGGTGTGAGTTTTCAGTTGTATATAGTCCTGGGGACCATTCAGGCTTGTTTGCATTTGTGTTCCTCACGTGTGCCCCAAAGAATGAGGTGATTTGATAAAATGCTATGCCCAAGATTACCATCCGAGTGCCGGCGGGGAAGTGGTTCATATAGCCTCGGCTATCACTTCCTTTTGTCCGGTCGTGATGGTCAAGCGGATTAAGGCGTCCCTGTACATACCAGTTGTGGGAGTATGGGTTCGAGTCACTTCTGGGGTGTGAGTTTTCAGTTGTATATAGTCCTGGGGACCATTCAGGCTTGTTTGCATATATATATATATATATATATATATATATATATATATATATATATATATATATGTCGTACCTAGTAGCCAGAACGCACTTCTCGGCCTACTATGCAAGGCCCGATTTGCCTAATAAGCCAAGTTTTCCTGAAATAATATATTTTCTCTAATTTTGTTCTTATGAAATGATAAAGCTACCCATTTCATTATGTATGAGGTAATTTTTTTTTATTGGAGTTAAAATTAACGTAGATATATGACCGAACCTAACCAACCCTACCTAACCTAACCTAACCTATCTTTATTGGTTAGGTTAGGTTAGGTTGCCGAAAAAGTTAGGTTAGGTTAGGTTAGGTAGGTTAGGTAGTCGAAAAACAATTAATCCATGGAAACTTGGCTTATTAGGCAAATTGAGCCTTGCATAGTAGGCTGAGAAGTGCGTTCTGGCTACTAGGTACGACATATATATATATATATATATATATATATATATATATATATATATATATATATATATGTCGTACCTAATAGCCAGAACGTACTTCTCAGCCTACTATTCAAGGCCCGATTTGCCTAATAAGCCAAGTTTTCATGAATTAATGTTTTTTCGTCTACCTAACCTACCTAACCTAACCTAACCTAGCTTTTTTTGGCTACCTAACCTAACCTTACCTATAAATATAGGTTAGGTTAGGTTAGGTAGGGTTGGTTAGGTTCGGTCATATATCTACGTTAATTTTAACTCCAATAAAAAAAAATTGACCTCATACATAGAGAAAAGGGTTGCTTTATCATTTCATAAGAAAAAAATTATAGTAAATATAATAATTCAGGAAAACTTGGCTTATTAGGCAAATCGGAGCCTTGAATAGTAGGCTGAGAAGTGAGTTCTGGCTACTAGGTACGACATATATATATATATATATATATATATATATATATATATATATATATATATATATATATATATATATATATATATATATATATATATATGTGTCGTACCTAGTAGCCAGAACTCACATCTCAGCCTACTATTCAAGGCCCGATTTGCCTAATAAGCCAAGTTTTCCTGAATTAATATATTTACTATAATTTTTTTCTTATGAAATGATAAAGCAACCCTTTTCTCTATGTATGAGGTCAATTTTTTTTTATTGGAGTTAAAATTAACGTAGATATATGACCGAACCTAACCAACCCTACCTAACCTAACCTAACCTATATTTATCTGTAAGGTTAGGTTAGGTAGCCAAAAAAAGCTAGGTTAGGTTAGGTTAGGTAGGTTAGGTAGACGAAAAAACATTAATTCATGAAAACTTGGCTTATTAGGCAAATCGGGCCTTGAATAGTAGGCTGAGAAGTGCGTTCTGGCTATTAGGTACGACATATATATATATATGTCGTACCTAGTAGCCAGAACGTCATAATCGGCCTACTATGCAAGGCCCGACTTGCCTAATAAGCCAAGTTTTCCTGAATTAATATATTTTATCTTATTTTTTCTTATGAAATGATAAAGCTACGCATATCATTATGTATAAGTTTAATTTTTTTTTTATTGATATATGACCAAATATATGTAGATATATGACCAAACCTAACCAACCCCTCCTAACCTAACCTAACCTATCTTTATAGGTTAGGTTAAGTTAGGTAGCCGAATAGGTAGTCGTATATATATATTATATATACGACGACAGAGCCGTCGCTCTGTAAAGTAACGTAATTCTCGGGAGTGTTTATTGGCCTGCGGGATCGATAAATCACTCACCCATGAGTGCGAGATCTTCTTATTGTTCCCATTAACGTTTGATAGCTGGAGCCTACATGTGTCAGCAGTAATGATATATATAAGTTCATAGTGTCACGGTGCCCATTGTTATTGTGTTATTTTCTGTGGTGATTGCAATGTGTGAACCTATGTTCTAAGGGGTTATTTAGAGCACGGTTGGGTCATTTGCAACAGTAGGTAAGTGTTGTGCAGTGTTCTAATACTTGGAAATTAGAGTTCTTGCCGTGTGTGTTATTGCAAAGGGGTTGTCATTGATGGTGATTGTTGCTAGTGTTGAGCAATCACCATATGTGATTGCAGGTCAGTAAGTCATTGTGGGGCCGTGTTCTTGAGGGTTCATGTCCCGAGTATTATTTACTAATGTTCTGCAGTATTGGCATTGCAACAGGATTGTAATGTAAATCACTGTGATTTGTTAGTGTGATTATTATTGTCGTGGGTGAACTCGGCTGTAGACGAGTACTTGGGGGTTATATTCACCTGTTTATCTGGTAGGACATTGATGTCCAGTATTCAGTGAGGTGATTGCGAGGCAATTAATATAACGTAACCAAAGGAACGCCCATTGCTTTAAGATAATTTGTTCTTTAAGGCTGATTTTCTCTAACATGTAGGTATTTAATATCATGAACATTAGGGGTAGTGCCCCTCTAGAATATGAATCATGGTAGCTGAATGCATCCAAGCTATTTACAATCTGTCCCCCCATATCTTTTTGGTTCGATTGCATCTCAATAAACTAAAAAGCAATCACACCCTCCGTCATTGTCTGGGGGAAATGAATCTACAATCGTGGAGGTGGTTGTAAGGTCGTCTGTTTTTGTCCGATATATAGTGTATTTGCACTTGCTGTCGAAACCAAATACATTGACTATTCTTTGTTTGAATTGGAGATGAAGAGAATATAAAGACCCACCTTCACCACTGTTAAGAGTGGGGGGCTAGTAACACCCTCTCTAAAGATGGGTCATAGGAAAGAACTGGCTTTTTACCCGAAAAGTAAGTGCCTAAAATCAACTTTAAAACTCAGCTTCATATCGGTTATAATTTGACAACTAAGTTCGGAAGTCATATATTTAATGTTTTGTGATAAGATGTTGGTTTTGGGTAGAAATGCATATATTAAATGCTCTGGGCTCCAAGTGTGCCCATTCACGATAAAAAATAGCATAGAAATCAATACCCTTCATCATCTTTGATTAGATGAAGGGTAATCCGTTAATTCGTTTAGGGAAGAGTATATTTATTAAAGCCAACTCATGTTTAATGGACGGGTTTAAATGTAATGGGGAAATGTTCGTAAATGCCTTGAGAGATTGTTGTTGTTTTAGATTCAGCTACTTAGAACAAAAGTTCCAAAGTAGTACGGGCTATAGTGAGCCCGTAGTGGACTTACCTGGCACAGGAGCGGGGCTGTAACTGTTCTGCCTTGAAAGATTGATTGATGAAGATTAAACAACATGAATAAACCACACACTTACGGGCATGAATAGCCCGTAAGTGGTGGCCCTCTTGAGCCATTACCAGTATCAAGAGCTGATACTGGAGATCTGTGGAGGTGCGACTGCACCCTGCGTGACGGGAGATGTCTCCCGTGGCACTAAACATGTTGTTGTTATAGATTCAGCTACTCGGAACACGTTCCAAGTAGCACGGGCTGTGGTGAGCCCGTAACTTACCTGGCACAGGAGCGGGGCAAGAAGCACGGGCTATGGTTAGCCTGCCTTGAGAGAGGCCTTGTTGTTGTAAATATCCCCATGTTCGAGACTAGTGAGGTGAATGTAATGTTCATCTGTCATTGTACTGTGTCATACTGAAAGACATATATTTAGCATGCTTTAATATCGTCGATGTTGACACACTTCTCGCCCGCTGCTGTTGGATGGAGAGGACACTCTACCGGCTGTTGTTGTTAACAGAAGCACGATTAGTTTGGTTTTTAAATAAACTCAAATTATTTTATTTATTTATTGAGGAAGCAAATTTTACATTGATATTAATTTTTGCGAGACTTCTTGGACGACGAAGACACAAAAAACACCTCATGGGACTCAGCATCGAGGATAGTGTGAAGTCTTCGCTTGACACTGGTTGTGTGTGGGGTAGTAGCGGCGGCAGTAGTTGTTGATGTACTGGGGAGCACTCATGCTGCTGCTGCTGGTGCTTCCTCTTGATTTATGGAGTGGTGGTGGTGGTTGTGGTGGTGGTGATGATGATGATGTTGATGTAGAAGGTTCTACAGCGACACTGCCCTCCAAATAATCATCAAGAATGATGATTTTACTGTCAGAACCAGCTCTGTGGTCATCAATTGGTGGTGCTGGTGATGATGATGTTGATGTAGAAGGTTCTACAACGACACCGCCCTCCAAATCATCATCATCATGAATGATGATTTTACTGTCAGAACCAGCTCTGGAGTCATCAATTGGGAGGGACGCACTCGTTGGACCGTTCCCCACAATGCCCCATCTTGAGGTTATCTTGAGATGATTTCGGGGCTTTTTTAGTGTCCCCGCGGCCCGGTCCTCGACCAGGCCTCCACCCCCAGGAAGCAGCCCGTGACAGCTCACTAACACCCAGGTACCTATTTACTGCTAGGTAACAGGGGCATTCAGGGTGAAAGAAACTTTGTCCCATTTGTTTCTGCCTCGTGCGGGAATCGAACCCGCGCCACAGAATTACGAGTCCTGCGCGCTATCCACCAGGCTACGAGGCCCATGACGACTTTCTTGCCATGTTTCATCAGCCCAACCTTGAGGGACATGATGAGGGGGTGCAACATCAGCATACCACCTGTCCATGGTATCTGGAGTGGCACCAATACCGTATGGCAACACCACACGGTAAACCGTCAATAACTTAAGGATCATTTTCCCCAGCTTGGTGAGTGATGTCTTCAACCAGTACAAGCTATTTTGGGCAATGTCCAGGGTGATGTTTGAAAAATAGTGCGAATCCGCACTGGTTTGGACATGCTGCTGAGCAATGACGTTAGTTTCAAGGGGGGGGGGGGGGGTGGCTGGTCTCAAATGCAGATATCAGACTAGCCATGGTCGGTTGGAGGACAAGGTGCCATGGGCACAATCAGAGAACACTGTATGAACATCAGAGGTCCACGGTTGTTCAACGTCCTACCAGCGAGCATCAGAAATATTACAGGAACATAACCGTGGACATCTTCAAGAGGAAACTAGATTGTTTCCTTCAAGGAGTGCCGGACCAACCGGGCTGTGGTGGGTATGTGGGCCTGCGGGCCGCCCCAAGCAACAGCCTGGTGGACCAAACTCTCACAAGCCAAGTCTGGCCTCGGGCCGGGCTTGGGGAGTAAAAGAACTCCCAGAACCCCATCAACCAGGTATCAACCAGGCTGGGGGTCTGACATGAGGTCGTTGCTAGGCTCTGATTCAATCTTCATCTCCACATCTTCGGGGGTAGCATGGTCACATATGATGGCTCGGTTGGTATAGGAGAGACCCTTCCTCTCCACACGAGCAATGTCTTCCACACGATGGATGCCAGTCCGTAGGGCCTCACAATAGGCAACTCATATACGATTACGTCTCCCACACCGAATGAGTCTCGATCCGTTATGTCAGCCTCCATGAACGGCAAGTTATGGTTATCTTGAGATGATTTCGGGGCTTTAGTGTCCCCGCGGCCCGGTTCTCGACCAGGCCTCCACCCCCAGGAAGCAGCCCATGACAGCTGACTAACACCCAGGTACCTATTTTACTGCTAGGTAACAGGGGCATAGGGTGAAAGAAACTCTGCCCATTGTTTCTTGCCTGGGTTTGAACCCAGGACCACAGGATCACAAGACCTGCATGCTGTCCACTCTGCCGACCGGCTCCCTAAACCGTGGCACCAATACCGTATAGTAACACCACACGGTAAACCGTCAATATCTTGAGGATCATTTTCCCCAGCTTGGTGAGTGATGTCTTCAACCAGTACAAGCTATTTTGGGCAATGGTGTTGGTTTGGGGATGCTTGGTAGTGAGTAAGCAGAGAGACTCAGCAACCATCCTACTGTACCAAAGACGGAGGTAGGGCTCTTTAAATACCTCTGACAGTACCTGGGAGGACCGTAGGGGGAAGGAGGGGGAGGAGAAAGGTGAAAGTTGGTGATTTTGAGGGAGAGTGGGGGGGGGGGGAAGAGTTCAACAACTTCACTGTATGACCCTGACCCTGTACATGCACCAAGCTGTTTTAAATGCCATAATCATATCACAGTGTTGGAAGGATAATTTTTCTAGTATCCAAATTTCCGTTTGAATTTCTGATGTAGAATAAGTGTCATACATTTGCATAGTCTCGTTAAATGTTAAAAAAAACGATCCTGTGAGGGCACTCATTACGAAATGATCTTAAGATTAACGCAAAGAATTTATCAATCTACATTTCTGTTAGAGGAACTTATGGCATCTCTGCGTAGTAACCAAATGCTTTAATTATAAAGATTTTTCATCCGCTGTCTTTGAGGGTTGTAGAACCGTAGAAGCTTGGTCCATGATGTATAGCCAACATCTAAATAAAATGGAGTTTAAAGAGACATTTTATAGGTGTTCAATAGGAGTCCCAGTGGGGTCTTCTATGAATTGCCTTCCCCCCTTCAACTGCCCCCTGGCACGATAATTACGTATATAGCACGGGTTTATACCAGCTAACTGAAGTAAAATCATTACATTAGGTTTGTCTCTTACCCTAAATTGTCTCTTTGAAAACCCAAAAGTATTAATTATATCCAATATATTTAAATTCTGTGCAGGCTTCAATACATTTTCACGACAATCCCAAAGCACTTGGTGATTTTGTGCAAACATCTTCAGTAATGTTTTGACGTTAGGAATTTCCTCAATTTTAAATTACACATTTATTAATTCATCCAAACTTGGCTTTGATTTGTTTTGGGGGGTGGTGGTTTTACTGGTAGTTACTGGCAGTGGCAACAATCTTGATTTCGGTGGGTAGGGGTATTTTTTTTTTTTTAAAGGACCACAGCAGCAGCTGCCGGCCACTGCACCGCCCCACCCACAAGACACCGCTGCCACCGCTTCCCTCCTCCCCCCCCCCCCTGCGGCCCACCGAACGTCAGAGTGCTCAATGAATGCAAAGACAAGCTTGGCGAGCCACTATCTGCCATATTCAATAAATCAGTAGTCACGCAAAATGCCAGAGTCGTAGAAGGTTGCTAATGTGTAGCCAGTCTTTAAGAAAGGAGATAGATCTCTTGCATCAAACAATCGGCCAAATAGCATAACTTCTATTATGGGAAAGTTACTTGAATAAATATTTGCAAATACAATTCTTCTTCATCTTAAAAAAACATAAATTAATAAATGATTCACAACATGGTTTTACAATTGGCCGTTCATGTTAAACAAATTTGCTATCTTTTTATTCCAGCATAGTTGAGGCAGTTGAGAGTGGTAAGGTCTTTGATGTTGTGTTCCTTAACCCTTAAACCCCGCAATACATATATAGATGATTTCAGTAAAAAAAAAAAAACGAAACTGCGCATTACATTAATAGCTGTTTTCTTGACTAGTGCTATAATTTAAACACCCCGCGTGAGATAGGGGTAGTCATCGGCGAGCTGCATCCGACCTTAAACAAACGCCACCTGGGAAAAAAATCCCGCGTAGGCTACCATTGTGTAGAGGGCCTGAGTTACCAGGCGGACACCATGTGGAGCGCATCAAGTTCCAACGACCGACCCCACTCAACGAAGCGTTCCTCGCGACCCCTGACCGAGGACGAAATTAATAAGAATTTGTTCCCGGATGGTGATGACTCTGATATTGACGACTCGGACTTTGATCATGACTACACACAGCCCTCAGAGGTTAATACGACCGACAACGAGTGTGAACATGCTGGCACCACTAAGGCTAGGCCTAGCATCTCGCCCATGCCTCCTCGCCCTCACTCGACTCCACTTCGTGTCAGACCCCCTAGTAGTTCATGTGCTACCTTGCAGGATATTGATGTTTTGGTCAACGAGTCTGAGGAAGGTGAATCATTTTCCTGTTTTAGTGACTTAAAATCTGAAAATAGTTTCGGTGCTAGTACCAGTGGAGTGTGTGGTGTTGCCAAGCTACATATTGTTGCATCAGCAGCATCTGGCCCTCCCATGCAGCACCGCATGGCACCACATGGGGACGCTGATGAACAAAGACCCTCAACATCAAGTAATATTCCGTCACCGTCCCTGCCCGCCCCGACTGTTCCTAGACCTGCTTCAGCTCCTGGTCCACGGTTTCCTCGCCATGGTGCCACTATTGACTCTCTAAAGACACCAGGTGTTTTTGTGTGGAGTGATGGGACAGATTTTGTTCCACAAATTCCTGTGTTTGATAATGCAGATACTGGGATTACAGACCTATTCTTTGATAAAGGTGCAGATATGTGTGAAACGGACTACTTTACCGCATATTTCGATCAGCCGCTCATGAAATATATTGTTCAGTAAACGAACAAATATGGAGCAGATCTCATTGATGAGGAGGAGTTATCTGACTTTTCATGTTTACAGCGATGGAATGATACGACTGCGGGTGAAATGTATGTGTTTTTTGGCACTGTGTATGTTGATGAAACATTGTGTGAAACACGTACTTGACCATTATTGGAGCAAAGACCATACTGTTTCAACACAAATGTTCGGCAAATATGTCTCGAGACCGATTTGTGATAATCCTCAGGTTTCTTCATTTTTCAAATGATGAAGACCAGAATGATGATGATAGACTAGAAGGTAAGGCACGTCCTGAATGAACTTATTGGAAAGTACAGGGATTTTTACCTACACGCTCAGAAGCTTGTGATTGACGAATCCCTTGTGCTTTTCAAAGGACGTCTTGCCTTCAAGCAGTATATTCCCTCCAAATGCCACCGATTTGGAGTGAAATTCTTTGTACTATGTGACTGTGAAACAGGAATAAACAATGTGTTACACATTGTTATGGTGCCCTCTCCTATTTCTTTAGTTTGCCTGCTTTAACCCTTAAAGTGCGCATCACGTCATATGACGTGTTGGACGTTGTTCCAGTCAACTGCGCATCACGTCATATGATGTGTTGGAGTACTACGCAAGATTTAAACGGCCCGCGGATACACAGGGTTCACCACACCTTCATCAGGGCTCTTGTAAACAGACACAATTTTTTTTAAAAAGTCGTGGGCCAAACTCCCGGGTGTTATTGGCCTCAGTATTGAGTGAGCAACCAAGCCTGACGCACGCAGCATGAGCTAACAGCACTGCTGTTCAGTTTGTGACCACAGCATCGCCTAAAAATGCCAAAATATACTTGTTCATGCTATTATGTAGCGATGATATTATTACAGAAGACCCCTGACTGTGATAAAACTGACCAGGGATCTGATAATAGCAGGATTGTGGTGATATTTAGGGCTGTGCGCCATGGAGGGAGGAGTAATGCTGTGGGAGGGGGTCTGGTGACGATGTCTTCTGACTGTGTGTGGCCACCATTTATTGACTGCACTCAGCATACCAGCTTAGTGGTTCGCTAAGACCGGCCCACACCCCATACCCAAGACTTTCCAATCTATTTGACCCAAAAAGTTTCTTAGGCTATTAAAATCAGCTTCTCGAAAATCTGGCACTTTAATAGAATTTTCTCCTACAGGTCTATTCCATTCTATGCTCAATCTGATTACTTTGTGATCACTGTTCCCTAGCTCACTCCCTATTTCGATGTCATTAATTTGTGTTTCCCTGTTAGTTAACACTAAATCTAAAATATTATTTTCCCGCGTTGGTTCCTTAATGTGTTGCGTAAGAAAGCAATCGTCAATTAATTCTAGAAAATCTTCTGCTTCACTATTCCCTGTTTTGTTCACCCAGTTTATTCCACTAAAATTAAAGTCACTCATGACATAAATACTGTTAGATCTAGATGCTCTAGATATTTCATCCCATAGATGCTTTGCTTCCATTCTGTCTAAATTTGGTGGCCTATATATAACTCCTATTATAATATTATTTGCTTTTTCGTTTAATTCTATCCAAATAGTTTCTGTGTGTGGCTCAGTTTTGATTCCCTCTTTGAGACTACATTTCAAATTGTCCCTAACATATATGGCTACTCACCCTCCTCGTCTAATATATTTATCTGTGTGAAATAGTTTAAATCCATTTATCTGATATTCAGCTAATAGTTCTCTATTTTCTACATTCATCCACGTTTCGGTAAGTGCAATAATATCTATTTTTTCTGTGCCGACAAGAGCATTTAATTCATTAATTTTATTTCTTAGACTTCTACTGTTAGTGTATTATATCCTAAGTGAATTGTTATTTTGAGGCCCTTTTCTTTCCCCTGATCATTTTGCCAATTCTTTTCTCCCACGAACACATACTTTTATTACCTCCTTCCTCCAAATCAATTCCCATACCACTATCAACTAACAGTTTAAACCCAAACAAACACCTCTAACCACTGGTTCCAACGAGTTCGCAACAGCAACAACCCCAGCCCTCGATAGATGCACCCCATCACGAGCATACATTTCATTTCTTCCATAAAAACGTTCCCAGTTGTCTGTGAAAGATATTGCATTTGATTTGCAATATCTTTCCAGCCGGCAATTGACACCAAGTGCCCTCGACATCCATTCATTTCCCACTCCCTTTCTTGGAAGAATGCCACATATGATCGGCATTCCTCCCTTGCTCCTAACTAATTCAATGGCTGTCCTGAATCTCTGTATTAGTTCCTCACTCCTAACTCGCCCAACATCATTACCCCCTGCACTAATACAAATAATGGGTTTGTTCCCATTTCCTGTCATAATATCATTCATATTTCCAACAATATCACCAATTCCAGCTCTCGGATAGCAAACCCTTAATCTGTTCCCCCTATCTCTGGCACAAAACGTTCTGTCTAAATACCTCACCTGGGAATCTCCCACAACCAAAATTCGCTTCGGTACCTCCTTAACTTTCTGAGCAGCCTGAGGAGCCTGCGCTCCGCCGCTCCTCGCTGCAGGCGCACCACAGCACTCATCCTCCAACACGGCAAATGAATTTTCAGTCCTTAGGGCGTCTGTAGGCGGCCTTGTCAAGGTCTTCTTAAGACCCCTGTCCTTCACGACTCTCCACAATGAGGTCTCGTCAACACTGGTCTCCTCCTTCGTTTCCTCCCGAAGTCTCAGCCGTCGTATCTCCTCTCGCAGGGAATCCATCTCTGCTCTCAGAGCTCCAACCAAACTCACCAAATCCTTCACTAATCCTTCCATTATTGCAATAATAATGTTACTCCAGAGCTCCAGCTAACACAACCTCTCACTGACAAATCCTAATGGGTTTTTCCAGTTATACCGGACAAAGATTAGGGAGAGGATAGGTCCATTAAAAACTGAGACAAGTCAAATAACAGATAATGATGAAGAGATGAGTAGTATTTTTAATAAATATTTTATATCTGTATTTACTAAAGAGGAACTTAACAATATGCCTTCAGCTGAACAAGTATATGTGGGTGGGGACGAGGACAGGTTGACTAGTTTAGCAAATACCAGGGAGGATGTAATTAAACAAATAGTTAAACTCAAACCAAACAAATCCCCAGGGCCGGATGAAGTGTTTGCCAGGGTGCTTAAAGAATGCAAAGAGGAGCTTTGCGAACCACTGTCTACCATATTTAATAAATCAATAGAGTTAGGCAGAGTGACAGAGTTATGGAAAGTTGCTAATGTGATACCAGTTTTTAAGAAAGGAGATAGATCACTCTCGTCAAACTATCGACCAATTAGCCTAACGTCTATTGTGGGAAAGTTACTTGAATCGATAATTGCAAATAAAATTCGTCTTCATCTTGAAAAACACAAATTAATAAATGAGTCGCAACATGGTTTTACAAATGGCCGTTCATGTTTAACAAATTTGCTATCTTTTTATTCCAGCATAGTTGAGGCAGTTGATAGTGGTAAGGATTGTGATGTCTTGTACCTTGACTTTAGCAAAGCTTTTGATACGGTGCCACATGAAAGACTGATTAAAAAAATAGAGGCTCATGGTATTGGAGGTGCTATATTAAGGTGGATTAGGGCATGGCTATTCCAAAGGAAACAGAGAGTTAGTATAAATGGGGTTAAGTCAGGGTGGGAAAATGTTGTAAGCGAAGTGCCTCAGGGCTCTGTCCTGGGACCTCTGTTGTTTATAATATATATAAATGATTTAGATTCAGGTTTGAGTAGCAACATTTGCAAATTTGCCGATGATACAAAAATTGGCAGGGGAATTAACACGGAAGAAGACTCACTATCACTTCAAGTTGATCTAAATAGGGTTTTGAAATGGTCAAAGGATTGGCAGATGCAGTTTAATGCTGATAAATGTAAAGTTTTGAGGCTAGGTAATGATGATAGAGTTACAAGATACGAGCTAGATGGTGTTGAGATTGCAAAGTCGAATTGCGAAAGGGATCTGGGAGTTACGATAAGTAAGAATTTAAAACAGAAGGATCAATGCATGAATGTTCATAATAAGGCAAATAGGACACTAGGATTTATTAATCGAAGCGTTAGTAACAAGACACCTGGTGTGGTTCTTCAGCTATATCTTGCTCTGGTTAGGCCCCATTTAGATTATGCAGTTCAGTTTTGGTTGCCATACTATAGAATGGATATAAATTCACTTGAACGTGTCCAACGTAGGATGACTAAGTTAATTCCCCAAATTAGAAATCTTTCATATGAAGAAAGATTAACTAAAGCTTAAATTGCATTCACTGGAAAGGCGAAGAGTTAGGGGTGACATGATAGAGGTTTACAAGTGGATGAATGGACATAACAAAGGAGATATTTGTGGTGTTTGTGTGTTACTGAGGAAGTCTTGATTGTAGGGTTGATATAAAGTCATTGCTTAGTTACTGACTTTACTACTTAAACTGATACATGATTAGTGGCTACCAAGCTTGGCGGGCGTCCTGTATGCTCTTGTTTACCTTCTCTGGCGTCTGCTCCGCCACACATAGAAAACGGATGGTACCATTTTCTGTGAACATGACATCCCTCCTTTTCTTTAAAAAGAATGAATACAGGATGTCTACCATGCTTGTAGCACAAAGCAAAGTTATTAACACAAAGTAAGTTATTAACATATCAAGAGATATTGCATACATTTAACATTAATTAAGCACACAAAGAATTTAAACAACTTAATCTTTACCACAAAGGATTTCAATGTTAAAAATTCATATGCAATGTTAAACAAACATGAAAGAAACTGTAATACAAAGTTACAAAATATTGAATGAGAGATCTGCATTATTCAAACAATATTAAATTTAGTTTATCATAATAGGTAAATACTTTTCATTACATAGGAACACAATTAATCATCAAATCGTGTAGGGCGTTTAACATGACGTTTAGGACGAGTCTCCAAATACAATAACATCCCTTGATGAATTGTTTATCGAGTTATAACTCATTTTTTCTTTTTCTTTTGCACGACTTTGCACTTCATCATTTTCTACACTAGTTGGAATCACTTTGAAATAGGCCATATTACGTGTTATACTATGATCTCTATTACTAGCTGTTACCATAGTTCCTTTTACACTAATCAGTTTATATGGTTTTGTATCATACGGCATATCTAGCTTTCCTTCTTTTTTCTTTTTAACGAGAACAGTATCTCCAACCTTTATGAATTGTTTCTTTGCACGTTGATCATGAGCAATTTTCATTTTGCCCTTGGCTAGTGCATCCTTCTAAGCGAGACGTTTATCCGTTACCTCGGCTGGCATGACGGGTAGTGCGATTCTCATAGGACGTCCAAATAAAAGTTCATCAGGTGACTTGCCCAGTGTTCCATGCGGTGTTGCACGGTAGTTCCTGAGAAAAGCATACATAGCTTGTTTCCAAGATCGTCCTTCGGCATGACCACAGCGTACCGCTTTCATGAGAGGTTGCATGAATCTCTCAACTTCTCCATTTGCTTGAGGATGTAGTGGCATCACACGGCGGTGTTTGAATCCAATATGCTCAGCAAAGTTGACGAAGTCTTGTCCATTGAATGGCGATCCATTGTCCGTCTTGACAACTTCAGGAATGCTAAAATTTGAAAAGATCTTGTCGAGTTTCGGGATGACAGCCTTTGCAAAAGTGGAAGTGATGATTTCTACTTCTGGATAACGTGAGTGATCATCAATGACTACCATCAAGTACTCTCCAGTTGGTAGTGGTCCGCAGAAGTCCATCGATACTTCCGTCCATGGTGCAGCAGGTTGAAGGTTGTAGAGGTGTTGGTCTTGAAGTATCCACTGCAGCTTGGCAAGGGACACAGGCATCATGCATATCCTATGCTTGACGATCAATGCCAGGAAACCACACCTTTTCTCGTAGCAGCTGTTTGGTCCTAACAAGACCTTGGTGTCCTTGATGTGCAAGCTTCAGAGCACGTTGCTGGAATGACGATACGAGTACCTCGCAGCACGGTGTCGCGTTGTTGCGTAACGCTTAATTCTGTCTGGATGCGTTCAAGTGCTTTGAATGCATCTTGGTCAACTCCTGAGGGTGGGATGCGTGGAAACTTTTTCTTAGTCAATGCATCCACAGTTGCTTGCAGAGTTGGGTCCTCTAGGGTTGCAGTACGGATTTCATCAAGAGTAAGAGCCTTAGGGACTGCACCACAGGTTACAGAGTGTACATATTCCTCGGCAACTTGCTGATGCTTGGTGATGGTGAAACTGTTGGCAGGATGTCGACTGATGTAATCAGCGGAATTGCCTGCACCCGGCTTGTATTTCACCATAAAGTTGTATGGTTGCAGACGAAGAGCCCATCTCTCAATGCGAGCTGGGGGTTTGGACTTTGGATTATTGAAGATGGTCTCCAACGGTTTGTGGTCAGTGACTATCGTGGTGAAGGGTGCACCAAGCAGATACACATTGAAGTGTTCACAGCCCCATACAAGAGCAAGAGCTTCCTTCTCTGTCTGACTGTATCGTTGCTCAACATCTGTGAGAGAACGGCTGGCGTAGGCAATTACTACTCTGGAATCTGGTTGACCAGGTTTGTGTTGGGCTAAAACAGCACCTAAACCAACAGGACTAGCATCCACTGTTAATTCAGTGTCCATTGATGGATCAAAATACGCAGCAGTCGCATTCTCTACTAGTGCATCTTTCACAGCATCATATGCATTTTGCTCGATATCGCTCCAGTACCATGATGCATTTTTTTTCAGGAGCTCACGTAGAGGCTTCGTAAAGGTAGCAAAATCTGGAATGAAGCGAGAACAGTAGTTTGCCATTCCCAGAAAACTATGTACTTCAGTGGACGTTGAAGGAGGTGCAGCATTCTTGATATCTGCAACTTTCTTAGGATCTGGAGACAGACCTTTGTCACTAAGTACATGTCCAAAGAATTCAATTTTATGTTGATTGAACTCACACTTTGCTCGGCTTAACGTCAAATTCTTTTCTCGTAAGCGTTGCAATGTTGCACGAAGAGCTTTGTCGTGTTCAGCTTGGGTACGGCCATAAACAATGATGTCATCAGACATGTTGTCAGCATTAGGTATATCTTGCAATACCTGGCTGATGATGTGCTGGAATACCTCGGCAGCACTGTTGATACCAAAACTCAGGCGCTTGTACCTATACAGACCTCGATGTGTCGTAAACGTTGTGATGAAGCGACTCTCATCATCAAGTTCAAGCTGATGATAGCCCTTGTTTAAATCTAACTTGCTGAATACAGTTGTACCATTCAAGCGGTAGATCATATCATCTACAGTCGGTGTAGGATGGCGTTCACGCATTATTGCCTTGTTGGGAACACGCATGTCCACACAAATGCGTATCTCATCTGGATTCTTCGGCTTTGGTGGAGTGACAATTGGGCTTACCCATGGTGTTGGGCCTGTTACTGGTTCAATGATATCTAGTTCCATCAGCCTATCCAGTTCGGCATCGACTTTCTTGCGAGTATGGAATGGTTGTCGGCGATGTGTTTGGGCAACTGGAATTACATCTGGGTTGATATGCAGATGTACTTTGCTATCAGTATAACAACCTATGGATTTAAATCGATCAGAAAATTCAGCAACAATAGCATCAACATTGTTTGCAGATTCCACTGCTACAGCATTAGAAAGCTGAAGTAGCCCCAATTTGGTTGAAGTCTTATAACTGAGTAAAGACTCCTTTGCATTCCTAACAACATGGAATGTAGTAATGAGCATTGCATTCTTTGACTTAATCTCTGCAGTGAAAGTTCCAATCACTGGCAAGGCTACCTTTGAAGCATAGGCAGTGGCTTTACCATTGTATTTTTCTAGCTTTGGGAACTGTTTTTTAAATTTTTTATAGTGGCACTCAGCAATGGTGTCAATGTTTGATCCAGTGTCAATAAGAACTTTGAGACAAATACCAGCAATGTATACTATAGTCTCTGGGTTGTTTGGAAGATCATTCCATTCTCTGATTGCTTGTACTCCATGAGTATAATCACATTCGCTGTCATCTGAGACTGGTTGTAATGAAATGTTGTCTTGTACATTATTAACATTCTGGATATGAGATGCAATATTGCGTTTACCACCTCGACCCCTATGACCTGATCCTCGTACAGTGCTTTTATTTATACACTGTGGTTTCTTGATTGCGGAACATAAGAACATAAGAACAAAGGCAACTGCAGAAGGCCTATTGGCCCATACGAGGCAGCTCCTATTTATAAGAACATAAGAACATAAGAACAAAGGTAACTGCAGAAGGCCTATTGGCCCATACGAGGCAGCTCCTATTCTATAACCACCCAATCCCACTCATATACTTGTCCAACCCGTGCTTGAAACAATCGAGGGACCCCACCTCCACAATGTTACGCGGCAATTGGTTCCACAAATCAACAACCCTGTTACTGAACCAGTATTTACCCAAGTTTTTCCTAAATCTAAACTTATCCAATTTATATCCATTGTTTCGTGTTCTGTCCTGTGTTGACACTTTCAACACCCTATTAATATCCCCCCGGTTATGTCCATTCATCCACTTGTAAACCTCTATCATGTCACCCCTAACTCTTCGCCTTTCCAGTGAATGCAACTTAAGCTTTGTTAATCTTTCTTCATATGAAAGATTTCTAATTTGGGGAATTAACTTAGTCATCCTACGCTGGACACGTTCAAGTGAATTTATATCCATTCTATAATATGGCGACCAAAACTGAACTGCATAATCTAAATGGGGCCTAACTAGAGCAAGATATAGCTTGAGAACCACACAAGTGTCTTGTTACTAACGCTGCGATTAATAAATCCTAGTGTCCGATTTGCCTTATTACGAACATTTATGCATTGATCCTTTTGTTTTAAATTCTTACTAATCATAACTCCCAGATCCCTTTCGCAATCCGACTTCACAATCTCAACACCATCTAGCTCGTATCTTGTAACTCTATCATCATTACCTAACCTCAGAACTTTACATTTATCAGCATTAAACTGCATCTGCCAATCCTTTGACCATTTCAAAGCCCTATCTAGATCAACTTGAAGTGATAGTGAGTCCTCCTCCGAATTAATTTCCCTACCGATTTTCGTATCATCGGCAAATTTGCAAATGTTGCTACTCAAACCTGAATCTAAATCATTTATATATATTATAAACAACAGAGGTCCCAGGACAGAGCCTTGAGGCACTCCACTTACAACATTTTCCCACTCTGACTTGATTCCATTTATACTAACTCTCTGTTGCCTTTGGTATAGCCATGCCCTAATCCAGCTTAATATAGCACCCCCCAATACCATGAGACTCTATCTTTTTAATCAGTCTTTCATGTGGCACTGTATCAAAAGCTTTGCTAAAGTCAAGGTACACAACATCACAATCCTTACCACTATCAACTGCCTCAACTATGCTAGAATAAAAAGATAACAAATTTGTTAAACATGAACGGCCATTTATAAAACCATGTTGCGACTCAATTATTAATTTATGTTTTTCAAGATGAAGACGAATTTTATTTGCTATTATAGATTCGAGTAACTTTCCCACAATAGACGTTAGGCTAATTGGTCGATAGTTAGACGCAAGTGATCTATCTCCTTTCTTAAAAACTGGTATCACATTAGCAACTTTCCAAAACTCTGCCTGACTCTATTGATTTATTAAATATGGTTGACAGTGGGTCACAAAGCTCCTCTTTGCATTCTTTAAGCACCCTGGCAAACACTTCATCCGGCCCTGGGGATTTGTTTGGTTTGAGTTTTACTATTTGTTTAAGAACATCCTCCCTGGTATCTGCTAAACTCGTCAACCTGTCCTCGTCCCCACCCACATAGACGTGTTCGGCTGAAGGCATATTGTTAAGTTCCTCTTTAGTAAATACAGATACAAAATATTTATTAAAAATACTACTCATCTCTTCATCACTATCTGTTATTTGACCTGTCTCAGTTTTTAATGGACCTATCCTTTCCCTAGTCTTAGTACGATATAACTGAAAAAACCCTTTAGGATTTGTCTTTGCTTGCCCTGCTATGCGAACTTCATAGTTTCTTTTTGCTTTCCTTATCTCTTTTTTAACATTTCTAACCAGTTGTACGAATTCCTGTTCTAAAGTGACCTCCCCATTTTTAATCCTTTTGTACCAAGCTCTCTTTTTACCTATAAGGTTCTTCAAATTCTTTGTTATCCACTTTGGGTCATTAGTATTCGATCTATTCAATTTGTATGGTATACTACGTTCCTGTGCTTTGTTTAGAATATTCTTAAATAAGTTATATATTGAATCCACATCGAAATCCCCATTTAAGTCACCTATCGCTGGGTTCATGTCTCGCTCCAAGACCGGCCCACACCCCATACCCAAGACTTTCCAATCGATTTGACCCAAAAAATTTCTTAGGCTATTAAAATCAGCTTTTCGAAAATCTGGCACTTTAACAGAATTTTCTCCTACTGGTCTATTCCATTCTATGCTAAATCTGATTTCTTTGTGATCACTGTTCCCTAGCTCACTCCCTATTTCGATGTCATTAATTTGTGTTTCCCTGTTAGTTAACACTAAATCTAAAATATTATTTTCCCGTGTTGGTTCCTTAATGTGTTGCGTAAGAAAGAATTTGTGGAACCAATTGCCACGTAACGTGGTGGAGGTGGGGTCCCTCGATTGTTTCAAGTGGGGATGGACATGTATATGAGTGGGATTGGCTGGTTATAGATAGGAGCAGCCTCGTATGGGCATTCTGCAGTTACCTTTGTTGTAATGTTCTTATGTTTTAAACCAAACAAATCCCCAGGTCTGGATGAAGTGGTTGCCAGGGTGCTTAAAGAATGCAAAAAGGAGCTTTCCGAGCCACTGTCTACCATATTTAATAAATCAATAGAGTTAGGCAAAGTGCCAGATTCATTGAAGATAGCTAATGTACAAATCTACAAGGGCCGTTACGAGAATTCTAACCTGCGTCCGGGAGCATCCCAGACACTGCCTAAATCGACTAAGCTACAAAGGGTTAAAAGAGGAAATTAAGAACGGCCTATTGACATAGCTCGGGTGCAGGAGGAAGTTGTGTAAAATCCTGGTTTGAGACACGGAGAGGCTACGGGATCCAGTAAGTTCAGAAGAACTTCGGTTTCAACACTTTTAACCCTAAGAACATAAGAACAAATGCAACTGCAGAAGGCCTATTGGCCCATACGAGGCAGCTTCTATTTATAACCACCCAATCCCACTCATATACATGTCCAACTCACGCTTGAAACAATCGAGGGACCCCACCTCCACCACGTTACGCGGCAATTGGTTCCACAAATCAACAACCCTGTTACTGAACCAGTATTTACCCAAGTCTTTCCTAAATCTAAACTTATCCAATTTATACCCATTGTTTCGTGTTCTGTCTTGTGTTGATACTTTTAATACCCTATTAATATCTCCTTTGTTATGTCCATTCATCCACTTGTAAACCTCTATCATGTCACCCCTAACTCTTCGCCTTTCCAGTGAATGCAACTTAAGCTTTGTTAATCTTTCTTCATATGAAAGATTTCTAATTTGGGGAATTAACTTATTCATTCTACGCTGGACACATTCAAGTGAATTTATATCCATTCTATAGTACGGCGACCAAAACTGAACTGCATAATCTAAATAGGGCTAACCAGAGCTAGATATAGCTGAAGAACCACACCAGGTGTCTTGTTACTAATGCTTCGATTAATAAAACCCTGTCGTAGCTCAGTCGATTAAGGCAGTGTCTGGGATGCTCCCGGACGCCGGTTTGAACTGCGTAATCTAAATGGGGCCTAACCAGAGCAAGATATAGCTGAAGAACCACACCAGTTGTCTTGTTACTAACGCTTCGATTAATAAATCCCAGCCTCCTATTTGCCTTATTACGAACATTCATGCATTGATTCTTTTGTTTTAAATTCTTACTAATCATAACTCCCAGATCCCGTTCGCAATCCGACTTCGCAATCTCACCACCATCTAGCTCGTATCTTGTAACGCTATCATCATTACCTAGCCTCAGAACTTTACATTTATCAGCATTAATTTAAACTGCATATGCCAATCTTTTGACCATTTCAAAACCCTATTTGAATCAATTTGAAGTGATAGTGAGTCTTCTTTGGTGTTAATTTCCCTACCGATTTTAGTATCATCTGCAAATTTGCAGGTGTTGCTACTCAAACCTGAATTTAAATCATTTACATAAATATTATAAACAACAGAGGGCCCAGGACAGAGCCTTGAGGCACTCCACTAACAACATTATTCCACATTGACTTAACCCCATTTATACTAACTCTGTTTCTTTTGGAATAGCTATGCCCTAATCCAACTTAATATCTCTTAATATCCAACTTTATACCCCCAATACCATGAGCCTCTATTTTTTTAATCAATCTTTCATGTGGCACTGTATCAAAAGCTTTGCTAAAGTCAAGGTACACAACATCACAATCAAGGTACTATAAAGTGCCTCAACTATGCTGGAATAAAAAGATAGCAAATTTGTTAAACATGAAAAGCCATTTGTAAAACCATGTTGCGACTCATTTATTAATTTATGTTTTTCATGATGAAGACGATTCAGGTTTGAGTAGCAACATTTGCAAATTTGCCAATGGTACAAAAATCGGTAGGGAAATTAATACGGAAGAAGACTCACTATCAATTCAAGTTGATCTAAACGGGGTTTTGAAATGGTCAAAGGATTGGCAGATGCAGTTTAATGCTGATAAATGTAAAGTTCTGAGGCTAGGTAATGATGATAGAGTTACAAGATACAAGCTAGATGGTGTTGAGATTGCGAAAGGGATCTGGGAGTTATGATTAGTAAGAATTTAAAACAAAAGGATCAATGCATGAATGTTCTTAGTAAGTCAAATAGGACACTGGGATTTATTAATCGAAGCGTTAGTAACAAGACAGTTACATAAGACACAAGACGTTAGTTACACAAGACAGAACACGAAACAATGGGTAAAAATGGGATAAGTTTAGATTTAGAAAAGACTTGGGTAAATACTTGTTCGGTAACAGGGTTGTTGATTTGTGGAACCAATTACCGCGTAATGTGGAGGTGGTGGGGTCTCTCGATTGTTTTAAGTGTGGGTTGGTCATGTATATGAGTGGGATTGGGGGTTGTAAATTGTAGGTGTCTCGTATGGGCCAATAAGTCTTCTGCAGTTACCTCTGCTCTTTTGTTCTTTTGAGCCTCTATTTTTTTAATCGGACTTTCTCTTTCTCTTTTTACAAAAGGATTAAGAATAGGTAAGTCAGTTTAGAACAAGAATTTGTACAACTGATTAGAAGTGTTAAAAAAGAGATAAGAAGGGCAAAAAAAAACCTATGAAGTTCCTATATCAGGCCAAGCAAAGGCAAATCCTAAAGAGTTTTTTCAGTTATATCGAACATAGGTTAGGGAAAGGCTAGGTCTATTACAAACTGAGACAGGTCATATAGCAGATAACGACAAAGAGATGAGTAGTATTTTTAATAATTTTTTATCTCTGTATTTCCTTATGAAGAAGTTAACTCTATTCCTTCAGTCGAACAAATCTATGCCCAGCAAACACAAAACGTATAGAAAACGTTCATCTAACTCTTGCCATGGGTGTAGGAATAACTTGCATTGAGAATGGTGCAGGAGACCATTTGAGAAACTTTTAATCCAAAAATCCAAACACATAGGTTTTATAATAAATGGTTTTTCTAGAACTATTTAGTCCTCTAATGTATTACAAATAGTGTTTACATATTTAAATATAAAATTTATGGTGTTTTTTTAATTCATTAATAAATTGGGAATGATACTTAATGGCTGAATGAAACCTTCAAAATACATTTAGTTATTCTATGGTCAGAAAAAAGTAGTTTCCCAAATTAAAAAAAAATCGCTCTTTTTAACAAAATTTGACTCCTTATGCATTCTACTAAACACTAATATCATGTTTATAAATAAATTTATGTATTATTCCCTAAAATAATTTATATAAATTGTAAATGTTTCTTGAGAGTGGTAAGGATGAGGAGGGATAGGGGGTGGTAGTAAGTTGTAGTAAGAGAAGGAAGGATGAGGAGGAAGGGGGAAGAGGAGGGGTAAGAGAAGGGGGGATGAGGAGGAAGGGGAAAGAGGAAGGGAAAGAGAAGGGCGATGAGGAGGGGGAAGGGGTAAGAGAAGAGGGGGGTAAGGAGGGGGAGGGGTAAAAGAAGGGGGGATGAGGAGGAAGGGGGAAGAGAAGGGGGAAGGGGTAAGAGAAGGGGGATGAAGAGGAAGGGGAAAGAGAAGGGGGATGAGGAGGAGGAAGGGGTAAGAGAAGGGGGGATGAGGAGGAAGGGGGAAGAGAAGAGGGATGAGGAGGGGGAAGGGGTTAGAGAAGGGGGTTTAAGGAGGGGGAGGGGAAAGAGAAGGGGGGATGAGGAGGAGGGCGGTTTAGTCAGGACCGTAATGGTCGTCACAGTGGGAGATCGCTTCCGAACACTCGCGAGAGCTTGCAAATTATGAAATGAAATGTTGTAAATATAAAAAATTGTCGTTAATATGCAGGAAGAAAATAAGACATGTCAATGCACTAATATTATTACGGGTTTAAAAACTAATAAATTGTTGGAAATATTTCTGAATTCAGATGCTATATTGTTGAGTGTTATGATCTCAGCCTACAGGAGAAACTAGTCTCCCTCCTTGAGAGTTATTCATCAAGCCTGACCTGATTAGAAGGTCTAGCAAATATTGAGGTGATAACACATATGTAAAATAGTTGCTTGGATATGTATAACAATTTGAGATTATGGGCAATGAAGAAGAAAACAGATAAATGACTGGCTAGGAGATGTGGATATTTTGCTGGAGGCGTGAGGCTCGCTTCTGGAGGGGCTTTGACCTCACTTGAGTGCCAGACATCGCAGGGGAAAGCCGCGCTCCGTTCGAGCTCCCGTCAGAAGGGAACCCCTAGTGATATATCTCCAAGAGAAGAGAAGTGTGTAGACGTGCCAGCTGTGGAACTGAGCTGGGAATGTTGTGGTCTCAAGTCCTGGTCGACGAAGTGTTTATTAAACCGCCCAGAGGCATTGTTGTGGGCCGTGGCAGCGCCCTGATCAAGCTTCGTCAGAGGGAGGAGCGCCCTCGCCTAGACAATCTGTGGTAAGCACGATATAAGCCAGTTCACAGTGATTGCTTGTAGTTGGTCGTGTGCCCAGCGACAGTAGCAATGTGTATTGATAAGTTAGACATGTTTTGATAAGGAAGATAGCCTAAAATAAGAGAGTGGAGAGGGAGGAACACGGAGCGACGTCCGTCCCCTCTGAGCGCTGGCAGGCAACTGAGGGAGCCCGGCTCCTCACGGTGGAAGACCCTCCCAGCGAGTGAGGACCGCCGCCGGGCGAGGTGGAGTATGGACCTGCCCAAAACGGGGGAGTCCACTCTCACTGTATGTAGAGGACAGATAGAGGTTGGAGGCAAACATATTGTGTGATTATTTTTGTTTATGTGTTAAAGGGGAAACAATTTTATTGGAGTGTCAATGGGTTGCAGGTTTGTCTTTGGGGAAGACGTTGCTGAGAACTTCGAAGCCAGCACAGATGAAGTAGCTGATGAGACTCCAAGGTAGTGGAGCAGAGGACCTCGAGCTGTGAGGAGAAGCTGTGAAGAGGAGTGTCACGTGCTTCTGTAGAGGTGGTGAAGCACCATAGTTGCTCGAGGAAACTTCATGGTGTAGCAGCCAAGAGAGCTGTGGAGGACCCTAGCAGAAGGGTGAAGCACCGTAGTTGCAAGGAAACTTCATGATAGCAGCCTGGAGGAGCTGCAGAGGATCCTGGTAGTGAAGCCCAGAAGAACCTAAAGATATCAGGATAGTGAACTTCCAGAGGTGGAAGGGAAGTTCTGGTGGATTACTTGTAGGGAGTTGATAGTGTTTGGTTGTCATTAGCGTGCAAGACGCATTGAGAGGTGAGTGCTTGTTTGCATTATGTCAAAGAGTGTTTTATACTGAAGTTTAGAGTTGCAGGCATAGGCTAGATTACCTACAGATGTATGCGTTCTAGGACTAATAGGGTGATCGATTGATCATTGTTGTGTATCAAGGAACATTTATACTGATATATGTTATTGCATCCAAATGCTGATTTTCTTTGTACACATTTATAGATACATATATATATTCTCTTGCTGATGGTGCAACAGTGTATGTAGATTTCATCTACTCGAGGAGGTTGATAGTATCAGGTGGTGAACCAGGAGATAGGATACCACTTGATAAGCTGATGATAGAGTTCTGATGGTGATGGAGTGCAACCTGATTGTAATATTATAGAGTATAGGATTCATTATTACTATATGTGTGTATGTATCGTGTATCATGTATGTGCTTTGTCCAGTAAATGTATCCCAATTTGCTGGTGTTTGCCCTTGTCCTAGTGAGGCTTCCCAGGAGGTAGTAAAGAAGGAGAGAGAGAGAGAAAGAACCAAGAACCACTGCTGTGGACAGGGTAGAAGGTAATACTAATAAGTCAAAAGGGGATTGAGGAGATCATATCTCATAAGGAGAGAGTGGGGAGTCACAGCGGCTCGAGTGGGTGTGTGCACGTGACAACGAGGCTAAGTATTGGAGCTGCATCCCCTAAACGTGTGACGTTGAGCCCCTCTCCAAAAGCCAGAAGCGCCCAGGGTGATCTCCTAGTAAAGTATAAACACTCTACCAAGTTGTGGGTTGGGTTGTCCGTAGAGAAGGATCAACGACGACAACACCACCAACACACAGTACTATAATATGAGGCATAGTTTAATATTTCCAACACCTCCACTACCCGCCCCCCTCCCAGAGGCCGCAGTCTGCCGGCAGGACTTATCCTGTGAACACGTTGTCGCTGCTCCTACTAGACCACGGCACTACGCAGCCCTACACGCCACTACACCAGGCTACTACACCACACCACTATATCAGGCTACTAAACCACACCACTATACAACCCGTTCTCACACAAGACAGCACATATATGACTTAATGCTTAAAGTCAATATGTTGAATATGAATTAGTAAATATGTGATATATTCCCAGTTACTTTTTTTTCCCAAGGCCCAAACTCTTCCTCACGTACCAACTTGCGTCTCACAGTACCCGTCCGTCAACCTAGATAGCAGAATAGTCGTGATTGGTTCAATTATAAGGAAAATTGTACTTTTCAGGTCCCACATGGGTTGTGAAATTTACCTACTATTGTCCATGCTCTTAGAATATTATAGATCAGCTACTTCCTATTGAAGGTTCGTAGTTTTGTTTTGAGAAATATTAGTTGTTCTTAGTAAATTATAATAAGCACTAAAAATTATTACATAGAATAACAGTCCTTCACCAATCAATATTATATACCATAGTTGGTGCTTTACAAATCTTTAAAGGATGTTTTGTAGGAACGCTAACAGAAAACGATGGTTCATTGGAATGTCTATGGGGTAAACTACTCTAAACAGGATGGTATTGTGTCTACTATACCAACTACAGGATCGGTATATTGTCTACTACCACCTGTTAGGTGAGTAAGGGGTGCAATACCACCCACAGGATGGGTATGAGGGTCACATCCACCCAGAGGATGAGTATGGGGATCACATCCACCCACAGGAAGGGTATGGGGTCCAATACCACCCACAGGATGAGTATGGCGTCCACTACAACCCACAGGATGGGTATGGGGCTCCAACCACCCATAGAATGGGTATGGGGCTCCAACCACCCATAAAATGGGTATGGGGTCCAATAACACCCACTGGATGTGTATATGGCGTCCATTGCCGCGCGTCGAGCTCGAAAACCGCAGCATTCATCTCAGAACCATGCCTATTTCACGCAGATTCCTTAATAAACGTAAAAGTTTTATATGTCACAAGAAAGATAGAAATATAAGCTTCATTCTAAATACCTTACCATGGGCATATTTAAATTTAAACCGAAGATACGTGTACTTTTATAATAGCCGAGCTTTAACCCGGGACAGATCGATCGACCGAGCAACTCTCTCTCAGAACAATGTTTATTTCACGTGAATTCGTTAGTAAACATATTTTTTTTTTATGTCTCAAGAAAGACAGACATATAAGCTTCACTTTAAACACTTTACTATAGACATATTTAAATTTCTAATGAAGATTATTGTATTTTAAAAATTACGGAGCTCCCACCCCGTACAGACTGAACGACAGAGCAACTCTCTCTCAGATCAATGTTTATTTCACGTAAATTCGTTAATAAACACAAATGTTTTATAAGTCTTAAGCAAGATAGAAATAAGAGCTTCATTTTAAATACATTACAATAGACATATTTATAGCTCAAGTGAAGATACATATGTTTTTATAGTAGCGCTCAGTAGCTTGTCGGGCATGGAGTGCAGACGCCTACGCACTTGCCAATATATTGTATAATTAACAAAGATACGCTAATAAAGCCTAAAATCTTATATGCCTCCAGAAAGACCGATATATGAACATTATTATAATTGCACCAAATGAAATATATCATGTTCGAGAACAAAGATATATCAATTTTAAATTAAGTTTCGACTCTCTCTCTCGGGTGAGAGAGAGATGGGGCGACTCTCGCCCCATCTATTGGAGATTCTGTGCACTAAATACCCAAAGCTACTCAAACCCTCCTAGCATTATTTAAGTAATGAAGTAATATGGTATATTTACTCACTATAATGTGGGTGCTGAATGCAGAACATGAGAAAACATATATTTACTCCAAACTAATATAATTTCATTATGAAATAAGTAGCATCAAAGGAAGTCGATGGTCCAAGCAGCAATGTTGTGGAGCGACTTATCCAAGATATATCGTTGTTTGGAAAGTGTTTGTTGGCATATCCAGTTGTCGCACTTCTCTGCTCAAATTATCACAAATTTAAATTATAATGTTAACAAGTAGAATACGTAATTTTAATAAAATCTAACATAACTAGCCAGAAAACATTTAACATTAATTAAAAAATATATGTTTGGAAGTTAAATCAACTTCATAGGACAATGGTTTTGTTATATATACTCGTTATTCGTTGACATGCGTTCGCTACTTAAACTACCATGTACTGTACTTATGTAAAATCTCCCATGTCTCTTCGCTCATCTCACCGAACCCTACAGGCTCTGTGATATATTGTTTAATTAATTGAGATTCACAAATAAAGCTAATAATTGTATATGTTATCAAAAAGGCAGAGCTTAGTTTAGTTCATTTATTATGCACTCCATACCCATCCTATGGACGATAGTGGAGTGTTACAGAGGCACATAATGGGCTCAGGGAATGAGCCCCACAATTCATATAGCCAAGCAAGTTATAATCTTGATAAGCTAGTTACAAAAGTCAATACACATTGTCACATCAACAATGGGCTCGAGACTGACCACAAGTACAGTTTATAATTTAAGTAACTGATTTATATGGAGGGCTAGTGTCACAATTGATATGTTTATCCTACACATAACCCCCTCTCCCCCATCCAATGGGCAGCGGTGGATAGGTTACAATCAAGTTTTTTTTTTTGTGTTTTATTCAGAGATTAGGTCTTATTAGGTGAGGAAAGATATTCATATTTTAAAGAAGGTTTCTTGGCTCTCCATTTGTAACAAACTTACACATTGATGGAAAATATACAACCTTTTGAAAATCAATATTAGTTTGATCTATATATTGTAATTAACGAAAGTATTTATGTCATCAGAAAGGTAGAAATATAGGATACATTTAAAATCCTTTGTCATAAATATAACTGAAGTGAAAACGAAGATATATGCGTTTTGATAGTTACTTGATGGCTTGCTCTGAGAGTGTGAAGCCCTGCACACCAGCCAATAAATTGTATAATTAGTTTCCATATATTTTAATTAATCTTAAAAATCTATATGTCAGAAGAAAGGAAGATGTAGTCGTTAATGTGACAACATTTAAAAATATATATCTCTTAAGTTAAATAAATAATACCACCTTATCGCCGGTGTCCGGACACATGAAAATTACCTAGGTATCAGTATCCAGCCAGGAGGGGATCACAGGCTGCACAATACTGATAAATTATATAATGCACTACTTGTGGTCGATCTCGAACCCATTTATGATTTGACGACTTATAGTGAATTTTGTAACTAGCTCATTAAGATTGTATCTTGCTTAGCTAAATGAAATGTGGGGTTCGGTCCATTCATTTTCTTTCTTTATTATGCACCCCATAATACCCATCCTGTGGGCGGTGGTGTAAAGGATTACAGAGGCACATAATCGGTTCAGGAACTGAACCCTCTAGTTCGTTTAGCTAAGCAAATAACAATCTTTTGACGCTAGTTACAAAATTATTAATGTACACATACTTATGCATACATGTACATATACATACGTATACATATATAAATACACATACATATTTAATCACCCACACAAATACACACATCAGTAATTTTTTGTGTCACAAGTGATTCAAAAAGAGGCTCACAACAGTCACTATACAAGGCACTTTACATCTATGAGGAGTCGCACAGTTACTAGTCTAGCTCCACACCCACCCAACTGGGCGGCAGCTTTACAGTCATGTGCTCCACACCCACCCAACTGGGCGGCAGCTTTACAGTCATGTGCTCCACACCCACCCAACTGGGCGGCAGCTTTACAGTTACCTGGTGTTATTCTTCACCTATATCTTTTTCTGGTTAATCCCTATTTACATTATGCAGTTCAGGTTTCGTCGCCATACTATAGTTTTTAGTTTAGTTAATTTATAACATAATGGGTTCAGGGACTGAACACACAATTTATTTATCTAAGCAAGTTACAATCTTGAGGAGCTAGCCACAAAATTCATAACACATCGTCACATCAACAACATGTGTTCGAGATCGACCACAAGTACAGTTTCTAAATTAAGCAAATGCTATATGTGGAGAGCTAGTGTCACAATTGATATGTTTGTCCTGCACATTTCCACAGTAGTTTGCTTGGGTTTGCTTGGGTACATAGACAAGAGACTGAACTTCAGCACCCACATACAACACAAAAAGGGATGCTCTGAGAGAGAGAGAGAGAGGGAGAGTAAAATTATCCACTGAGGTCTGATTAAGTCCTTTTGGGGACCTTAATCATTAGGACGTTCAATGATTAACGCAAAGTGAGGCGTATTCAGATGGTATATTGACAACATTCAGCATATCTCATAATGACCTAGTAGTACTTGGTGCACAAATACCTTTTCCAAAGGAATCGCAAAACATAATTAAACACAACTGTACCGTACAGTGTTATATATTTATTTCAGTTTGAACAATTTTTAACATTAAAGGATAAATCCTTTAATTGGTTGAAATTGGTTTTAATATTCGAAATCTAATTTGTTGATGTTAAATAATATAAGGTTCAAATTTATTAAGATACATACTTTAAAAACTATTTCTATTTGAAATTTAAATAACATTAAAAGAGTACAGAATATAACAAATACCGACTATATAAAAGACCTGATAGTTGCAGCACTTAATTATGCTATTGTAACACATTGAAAGTAATAACATTATTTGATTCAGCAAAGCATTTGGTAAGGTTATAATAATAATAATAATAATAATAATAATAATAATAATAATAATAATAATAATAATAATAATAATAATAATAATAATAATAATAATAATAATAATAATAATAATAATAATAATAATAATAATAATAATAATGTATTAATTAAGTATTTTAAATTATAATTTACAACTTGCTAGCGCACAAGAAACAAATCCACGAATCATCATTACATTCTGTAACACCTACACATGATCCATGGTGCCAAATATTGCAACGGTCACAGCATACCATCAGCTTCAAATCATTTAGCTTTCTGCAAATGCAGTACACTTCCATCGAGCATGACCGGATGATTCGTTTTCTTCTCAGTGTCTGAGCTGCAGGGAATGAGATGAGACACTTTCCTTTAAAGTTCTCTTGAAGATGTTGTCTCATTCTGCATATCATACGAGGTTCACCGGATCTACACCACTTGCAAGTGATGCAGCAAACGCCACAGCATATACCCCACTCATACTTGAGTCCTTGTGTCTGCTGACATTCATTATATTGCATATCAGCTTATCATCCTGGCAATTAGCAAGAGCATACAAGATAACTTCAGTAGATTTGGATGGTAATTTATGCCTGGTGTCGTATATGTTAATTTGTCCAGTTACTCCAATGTTGGAAACGGTGGCCCAGTGACAACCATCAACTTGGATAATTTGAATAAATTCACCAATTGTAACTGGCCAGGAGAAGTCCCGCTACCACGCTGGGTCATGAAGGCCTTCTAGGCTTGGCACAGTTTGTTTGATGAGGTCACATGCAGATTTTATATGAAGGTCAGAGAGCTGTACATTTGTTCCAATGTTCATTATCTCGTCATTTGTTAAATAATTTAACATTGTCGAATGTGAAGCACTGTTATCACTCTCCTTATTGTTGCATTGGTGTGAGGAGTGGCAGTGATTGGTTCAGTTTATTTTTTTTTTAAATAGGGACATAAATTTGTACTGCAGATACCAGTACAGTTGCACCGTTTCTTTATATATTTTATACTTGGGTTAGCAAGGCGAGACGCTTCTCTTAACGTGATACTGTTGGTATCCTCTTGATGAAGCATGAAGTCAAGGAGCCTTGCCCTATCAGTATATCTATCATTTAATTCATTCTGTGAGGGTAGAGGAAGACTGTCAAAGCTGGAAGTCGTGGCCCAAGCACCAACAAGCTCATTTGCTCTGTGCAGAGGATTAGGGTACGAGATCTCTGCAGCATTTTTCCCTTTGATCTTGTTGATATCCTTCCATGCCCGACTTAGTGGCGTGTGAGAATTGAGACCACGGACAAAAGTTTCCCAGTCTGTCTGCCTCAGCTCCACCATACGTTCCCTGGCCTTAGCCAGAGCCGCTTGAAAGAGCCGAAGCATTTCAGCAGAGCGGGTCCTTCTACAAGCTAGTCCAATTATTCTGGCAGTGCGTTTTAGTGTCTGCAATTTAGAATCATTATAATAAACATAAGTGCTATGACCAGTGTAATTTGGGTTACGTGGCCTGGACGATGGATCAAGTGATTCTATAAACTGGTTGATAGTACCTGTGAGCTCATTGTTAAAATCTTCAACTGATGAAGGCTCAGATGACTGCACCAATCTGACACATGAGCAACAAGATTGTCTCGTTGATCGATGGGCACAGCCAGCCTTTTCCGCTTGAACACTCCACCAGGGAGGATAGAACTGCCAATGCTTATAGTGGCTAATATGGCCAGATGATCAGACGCCATAACTGGCACTATTGACGAGGCGCACACGGTGTGGGAGACGTTGAAACCGAGACATAGATCAGGAATACCTCCGTAGATATGCCTCGGTTCAAGGTCACCCACAATCTGTGCATCATCGTGACTACCTAATAGTGACACCAGTTAGTTGCCGTTACGATTACTGAACTGCGAATTACCAATATTCCTATGTCTAGCGTTATAATCACCTTTAATGATGGTAGGCTCAGTCTGAATACAGATAGGAAGGTCAGCATAATTAAAGTTACAAGGAGTCGATTATTTAGTACATAGTTGTTTTTCTCTTAAACTGGATGATAGAGGGGGAGTCTTTAACGTGATTGGGAATACATACATACATACATACATACATACATACATACATACATACATACATACATACATACATACATACATACATACATACATACATACATACATACATACATACATACATACATGCATGCGTTCATACATACATACATACATACATACATACATACATACATACATACATACATACATACATACATACATACATACATACATACATACATACATGCATGCATGCATACATGCATGCATACATACATACATACATACATACATACATACATACATACATACATACATACATACATACATACATACATACATACATACATACATACATACATGCGTATATAAATACATGCATATATACATGCGTATATAAATACATACATGCATACATTACATACATACATACATACATGCATGCGTACATACATACATACATCCATCCATACATACATACATACATACATACATACATACATACATACATACATACATACATACATACATACATACATACATACATACATACATACATACATGCATACATACATACATACATACATACATACATACATACATACATACATACATACATACATACATACATACATGCATACATACATACATACATACATACATACATACATACATACATACATACATACATACATACATACATACATACATGCATGCGTACATACATACATCCATCCATCTATCCATTCATACATGCATACATACATACATACATACATACATACATACATACATACATACATACATACATACATACATACATACATACATACATACATACATACATACACGTCCAGCCAGCATATAGCTATTTCGGGACAAAATCCAATACAGTTTATATTGGTGAGACGCCACTGTGATGAGGAGTTGAAATATCACAGGAACTGTAGGTTAATGTGTGACATAGGTGAGGTTAGATGAGGCATCTACAAGCATCAGCTGGAGGCTGATGGAGTGTTGTGGAGGCTGGTGGTACTATGTCCAGATGTTGGAGGGTGGATTTGACTCTCCCACCCTCCCTCCCTCCCCCCCCCCCACACATTGACCGCAGTACGTCTAAGGTTACTTTCCACTCTCGCTTACCAAGGGTATAACCCCCGCCCCTCCCAACACACACACATTCATCAGATTCTTAACTTACAATATTTATGATTTACCAATTTATGTTACTACACTGACTGTCAATTTCACAATATTGTATAAACTTTGATGAATCGCTCGTCTATGGGTCATCCAATAATGTTAGCAGACTTCTATAGATGTTACCACTGCTAGGTTTAGGCTCAGCTACAAGTACCTCTGGAAGTTTGTAACATCTGATGATGTAGATTTGACTAAATGTAAACTCTGTCAGCAGAACTATTCGCATACTTTGCGTCATTATATAATGGAATGTGAAAAATCGCGGAATTTAAAGATAACAACATCAATAGTGTCCATGAAATGTGTAAGTACTTCATTCATAATGATGTGCTGCTCGAAATATTAGCGAAGTATCCAAAATTTGCTTACTGTAGGTAATGCATACACATGACTGTAAAGCTGCCGCCCAGTTGGGTGGGTGTGGAGCACATGACTGTAAAGCTGCCGCCCAGTTGGGTGGGTGTGGAGCACATGACTGTAAAGCTGCCGCCCAGTTGGGTGGGTGTGGAGCACATGACTGTAAAGCTGCCGCCCAGTTGGGAGAGTGTGGAGCACATGACTGTAAAGCTGCCGCCCAGTTGGGTGGGTGTGGAGCACATGACTGTAAAGCTGCCGCCCAGTTGGGTGGGTGTGGATCACATGACTGTAAAGCAGCCGCCCAGTTGGGTGGGTGTGGAGCACATGACTGTAAAGCTGCCGCCCACTTGGGTGGGTGTGGAGCACATGACTGTAAAGCTGCCGCCCAGTTGGGTGGGTGTGGAGCACATGACTGTAAAGCTGCCGCCCAGTTGGGTGGGTGTGCAGCAAGACTAGTAACTGTGTGACTCACCATAAATGTAAAGTGCCTTGTATAGTGACTGTTGTGAGCCTCTTGTTGAATCACTTGTGACACAAAAGATTACTGATGTGTGTATTTGTGGTGGTGATTAAATATGTATGTGTATGTATATATGTATACGTATGAATATGTACATGTATGCATAAGTATGTGTACATTAATAATTTTGTAACTAGCGTCAAAAGATTGTTATTTGCTTAGCTAAACGAACTAGAGGGTTCAGTTCCTGAACCGATTATGTGCCTCTGTAATCCTTTACACCACCGCCCACGGGATGTGTATTATGGGGTGCATAATAAAGAAAGAAAATGAATGGACCGAACCCCACAATTCATTTAGCTAAGCAAGTTACAATCTTGATGAGCTAGTTACAAAATTCACTATAAGTCGTCACATCATAAATGGGTTCGAGATCGACCACAAGTAGTGCATTACATAAATTTATCAGTATTGTGCAGCCTGTGATCCCCGCCTGGCTGGATACTGATTCCTAGGTAATTTTCATGTGTCCGGACACCGGCAATAAGGTGGTATTATTTATTTAACTTAAGATATATATATTTTTAAATGTTGTCACATTAACGGCTACATCTTCCTTTCTTCTGACATATAGATTTTTAAGATTAATTAAAATATATGGAAACTAATTATACAATTTATTGGCTGGTGTGCAGGGCTTCACACTCTCAGAGCAAGCCATCAAGTAACTATCAAAACGCATATATCTTCGTTTTCACTTCAGTTATATTTATGACAAAGGATTTGAAATGTAGCCTATATTTCTACCTTTCAGATGACATAAATACTTTCGTTAATTACAATATCTAGATCAAACTAACATTGATTTTCAAAAGGTTGTATATTTTCCATCAATGGAGAGCATCAGCCAAGAAGCCTTCTTTAAAATATGAATATCTTTCCTCAACCAATAAGATCTAATCTCTGAATAAAACGCAAAAAACGACTTGATTGTAACCTATCCACCGCTGCCCATTGGATGGGGGAGAGGGGGTTATGTGTAGGATAAACATATCAATTGTGACACTAGCCCTCCATATATGTCAGTTGCTTAAATTATAAACTGTACTTGTGGTCGGACTCGAGCCCATTGTTGATGTGACAATGTGCATTGACTTTTGTAACTAGCTTATCAAGATTATAACTTGCTTGGCTATATGAATTGTGGGGCTCATTCCCTGAGCCCATTATGTGCCTCTGTAACACTCCACTATCGTCCATAGGATGGGTATGGAGTGCATAATAAATGAACTAAACTAAGCTCTGCCTTTTTGATAACATATACAATTATTAGCTTTATTTGTGAATCTCAATTAATTAAACAATATATCACAGAGCCTGTAGGGTTCGGTGAGATGAGCGAAGAGACATGGGAGATTTTACATAAGTACAGTACATGGTAGTTTAAGTAGCGAACGCATGTCAACGAATAACGAGTATATATAACAAAACCATTGTCCTATGAAGTCGATTTAACTTCCAAACATATATTTTTTAATTAATGTTAAATGTTTTCTGGCTAGTTATGTTAGATTTTATTAAAAATACGTATTCTACTTGTTAACATTATAATTTAAATTTGTGATAATTTGAGCAGAGAAGTGCGACAACTGGATATGCCAACAAACACTTTCCAAACAACGATATATCTTGGATAAGTCGCTCCACAACATTGCTGCTTGGACCATCGACTTCCTTTGATGCTACTTATTTCATAATGAAATTATATTAGTTTGGAGTAAATATATGTTTTCTCATGTTCTACATTCAGCACCCACATTATAGTGAGTAAATATACCATATTACTTCATTACTTAAATAATGCTAGGAGGGTTTGAGTAGCTTTGGGTATTTAGTGCACAGAATCTCCAATAGATGGGGCGAGAGTCGCCCCATCTCTCTCACCCGAGAGAGAGTCGAAACTTAATTTAAAATTGATATATCTTTGTTCTCGAACATGATATATTTCATTTGGTGCAATTATAATAATGTTCATATATCGGTCTTTCTGGAGGCATATAAGATTTTAGGCTTTATTAGCGTATCTTTGTTAATTATACAATATATCGGCAAGTGCGTAGGCGTCTGCACTCCATGCCCGACAAGCTACTGAGCGCTACTATAAAAACATATGTATCTTCACTTGAGCTATAAATATGTCTATTGTAATGTATTTAAAATGAAGCTCTTATTTCTATCTTGCTTAAGACATATAAAACATTTGTGTTTATTAACGAATTTACGTGAAATAAACATTGATCTGAGAGAGAGTTGCTCTGTCGTTCAGTCTGTACGGGGTGGGAGCTCCGTAATTTTTAAAATACAATAATCTTCATTAGAAATTTAAATATGTCTATAGTAAAGTGTTTAAAGTGAAGCTTATATGTCTGTCTTTCTTGAGACATATAAAACATATATGTTTACTAACGAATTCACGTGAAATAAACATTGTTCTGAGAGAGAGTTGCTCGGTCGATCGATCTGTCCGGGGTCGGAGCTCGGCTATTATAAAAGTACACGTATCTTCGGTTTAAATTTAAATATGCCCATGGTAAGGTATTTAGAATGAAGCTTATATTTCTATCTTTCTTGTGACATATAAAACTTTTACGTTTATTAAGGAATCTGCGTGAAATAGGCATGGTTCTGAGATGAATGCTGCGGTTTTCGAGCTCGACAATGGACGCCATATACACATCCAGTGGGTGTTATTGGACCCCATACCCATTTTATGGGTGGTTGGAGCCCCATACCCATTCTATGGGTGGTTGGAGCCCCATACCCATCCTGTGGGTTGTAGTGGACGCCATACTCATCCTGTGGGTGGTATTGGACCCCATACCCTTCCTGTGGGTGGATGTGATCCCCATACTCATCCTCTGGGTGGATGTGACCCTCATACCCATCCTGTGGGTGGTATTGCACCCCTTACTCACCTAACAGGTGGTAGTGGACAATATACCGATCCTGTAGTTGGTATAGTAGACATAATACCATCCTGTTTAGAGTAGTTTACCCCATAAACATTCCAATGAACCATCGTTTTCTGTTAGCGTTCCTACAAAACATCCTTTAAAGATTTGTAAAGCACCAACTATGGTATATAATATTGATTGGTGAAGGACTGTTATTCTATGTAATAATTTTTAGTGCTTATTATAATTTACTAAGAACAACTAATATTTCTCAAAACAAAACTACGAACCTTCAATAGGAAGTAGCTGATCTATAATATTCTAAGAGCATGGACAATAGTAGGTAAATTTCACAACCCATGTGGGACCTGAAAAGTACAATTTTCCTTATAATTGAACCAATCACGACTATTCTGCTATCTAGGTTGACGGACGGGTACTGTGAGACGCAAGTTGGTACGTGAGGAAGAGTTTGGGCCTTGGAAAAAAAGTAACTGGGAATATATCACATATTTACTAATTCATATTCAACATATTGACTTTAAGCATTAAGTCATATATGTGCTGTCTTGTGTGAGAACGGGTTGCACTATACCAGGCTACTACACTACACCATGCCAGTATACCAGGCTACTACACCACACCAATATACCAGGCTACTACACCACACCAAACCACTATACCAGGCTACTACACCACACCACTACACCATGCCACTAAACCAGGCTACTACACCACACCTCAACACCAGGCTACTACACCACACCACACCACTATACCAGGCACCTACTGAACACCACTATACCAGGCTACTACACCACACCACTGTACCAGGCTACTAAACAACGCCACCACACCACACCACAACACCACACAACTATACCAGGCTACTACACCACACCATTACACCACGCCACTAAACCAGGCTACTACACCACACCACTGTACCAGGCTACTAAACAACGCCACCACACCACACCACACCACAACACCACACAACTATACCAGGCTACTACACCACACCACTACACCACGCCACTAAACCAGGCTACTACACCACACCACTGTACCAGGCTACTACATAACGCCACCACACCACTACACCACACCCCTACACCACACAACAATACCAAGCTACTACACCACACCACTACACCAGGCTACTAAACCACACCACAACAAGACACCACTACACCATGCCACTATACCAGGCTACTACACCACAAAACTATACCAGGCTACTACACCACACCACTATACCAGGCTACTACACTACACCACTATACCAAGATACTACACCACACCACTACACCATGCCACTATACCAGGATACTACACCACACCACTATACCAGGCTACTTCTACAAACCACTATACAAGGCTACTACACCACACAACTATACCAGGCTACTTCTACACACTACTATACAAGGCTACTACACCACACCACTATACCAGGCTACTACACCACTACACTACACAACACCACTATACCTGGCTACTGCAACACTCCACTATACCAGGCTACTACACCACACCACTAAACCATGCCACTATACCAGGTTACTACACCACACCACTATACCAGGCTACTACACAACACCACAATACCAGGCTACTTCACCATGCAACTATACCAGGCTACTACACCACACCACTACACCATGCCGCTATACCAGGCTACTACACCACTATACCAGTCTACTACACCACGCTATTATACCAGGCTGCTACACCACACCAGTATACCAGGGTACTACACTACGCCACTATACCAGGCTACTACAGCACGCCATTATACCACACCACTACACCACACCTCGATACCAGGCTGCTACACCACACCACAATGCCAGGCTACTACACCACACCACTAAATAACACCACTACACTACACCACGCTACTAAACCGGGCTACTACACCACACCACTACACCAAGCCACTATACCCGGCTAGTACACCACACTACTATACCAGGCTACTACACCATGCCACTGCACCAGGCTACTACACCAAACCACTGTGCCAGGATACTACACCACACCACTACACCATACCACTATACAAGGCTACTACACCACACAACTATACCAGGCTACTTCTACACACTACTATACAAGGCTACTACACCATGCCGCTATACCAGGCTACTACACCACGCCACTACACCAGGCTACTACACCACACCACTATACCAGTCTACTACACAACGCTTTTATACCAGGCTGCTACACCACACCAGTATACCAGGCTACTGCACTACGGCACTATACCAGGCTACTACAGCACGCCATTATACAACACCACTACACCACACCTCGATACCAGGCTACTACACCACACCACAATGCCAGGCTACTACACCACACCACTAAATAACACCACTACACTACACCACACCACTATACCAGGCTACTACACCACACTACTTCACCAAGCCACTATACCAGGCTACTACACCACACTACTATACCAGGCTACTATACCATGCCACTGCACCAGGCTACTACACCACACCACTGTGCCAGGCTACTACACCACACCACTATACCATGCCACTATACAAGGGCCTACTAAACCACACCACTATTCTACAGTACTATACCCGGCTACTACACCAAACCAATACACCACACCACTATACCAGGCTACTACACCATGCCACTACACCACACAACTACACCAGGCTACTACACCACGCCACTATACCAGGCTACTACACCACACCACTATACCAGGCTACTACACCACACCACTATACCAGGCTACTACACCACGCCACTGTACCAGGCTACTACACCACACCACTACACCACACAACTATACCAGGGTACTACACCACACCACTATACCAGGCCACTACACCACACCACTATACCAGGTTACTACACCACACCACTATACCAGGCTACTACACCACACCACTATACTAGGGTACTACACCACACCTCTGTACCAGGCTACTACACCACACCACACCACTATACCAGGCTGCAACACCACACCACTATACCAGGCTACTACACCATGCCACTACACCACACTACTATACCAGGCTACTACACCACACCATTATACCAGGCTACTACACCACACCACTATACCAGGCTACTACACCACACCACCACACCACACCACTATACCAGGTTACTACACCACACCACCACACCACACCACTATACCAGGCTACTACACCACACCACTATACCAGGCTTCTACACCACACCATTAAACCAGGCTACTACCCCACACCACTACACCAGGCTACTTCACCACACCACTATAACAGGCTATTACACCATGCCACTATAACATGCCACTACACCATGTCACTACACCACACCACTCTACCAGGCTACTACACCACACCACTACACCAGGCTGCTACGCCACATCACTATACCAGGCAACAACACAAGGCTACTAAGGCCACACCACTATACCAGGCTACTACACCACCCCACTATACGAGGCTACTACTTTACACCACTATGCCTGGCTACTACACCACACCACTACACCAGGCTACTACACCACGCCACTATACCAAGGCTACTACACCACACCACTATACTACATCACTACACCAGGCTACTACACCACGCCACTACACACCACTATACCAGGCTACTACAGCACACCACTATACCAGGCTACTACACCACACCACTATACCAGGCTACTACACCACACTGCTATACCAGGCTACTACACCATCCCACTACACCACACCACTATACCAGGCTACTACACCACACCACTACACCACACAACTATACCAGGCTATTACACCACGTTACTATACCATACCACTACACCACACCACAATACCAGGTTACTACACGAGACCACTACACCAGGCTACTACACCACGCCCCTATACCCAGCTACTACTCCACGCCACTACACCAGGCTACTACACCACACCATTATACCAGGATACTACACCACACCACTACACCATGCCACTATACAAGGAAACTACACCACATCACTATACCAGGCTACTTCTACAAACCACTATACAAGGCTACTACACCACACAACTATACCAGGCTACTTCTACACACTACTATACAAGGCTACTACACCACACCACTACACCAGGCTACTACACCACGCCACTATACCAGGCTACTACACCACACCACTATACTACATCACTACACCAGGCTACTACACCACGCCACTACACTACACCACTATACCAGGCTACTACACCACACCACACCACAATACCAGGCTACCACACCATACCACTATACTAGGCTTCTACACAACGCAACTATACCAGGCTACTACACCACGCCACTACACTACACCACTATACCAGGCAACTACACCACACCACTATACCAGGCTACTACACCACGCCACTATACCAGGCTACTACACGATGCCACTACACCACACCACTATACCAGGCTACTACACCACACCATTATACCAGGCTACTACACCACACTGCTATACCAGGCTACTACACCATCCCACTACACCACACCACTATACCATGCTACTACACCACTCCACTATACCAGGCTACTACACCACACCATTGTACCAGGCTACTACACCACACCACTATACCAGGCTACTACACCACACCACCACACCACACCACTATACCAGGCTACTACACCACACCACTATACCAGACTACTACACTATGCGACTATACCACACCAGTATACCAGGCTTCTACACCACACCACTATACCAGGCTACTACACCACACCACTACACCACACAATTTTACCAGGCTATTACACCACGTTACTATACCATACCACTACACCACACCACAATACCAGGTTACTACACGAGACCACTACACCAGGCTACTACACCACGCCCCTATACCCGGCTACTACTCCACCCCACTACACCAGGCTACTACACCACACCACTATACCAGGCTACTACACCACCCCACTATACCAGGCTACTACACCACACCACTATACCAAGCTACTACACCACACCACTATACCAGGCTACTACACCACACCACTACACAAGGCTACTACACCATGCCACTATACCACACCTCTACACCAGGCTAATACACCATGCCACTATACCAGGCTACTACACCACACCACTATACCACGCTACAACTCCACACAACTTTACCAGGCTACTGCACCACGCAACTATACCAGGCTACTACACCACGCAACTAAACCAGGCTACTGCACCACACCACTACACCAGGCTACTACCCCATACCACTATACCAGGCTACTACACCACACCCCTACACCAGGCTACCACACACCAATATACCAGGCTACTACACCACGCCAGTATACCAGGGAACTACACACCACTATACCAGGGAACTACACGCCACTACACTACACTACTATACCAGGCTACTACACTACACCACTATACCAGGCAACTACACCACAACACTATACCAGGCTACTACACCACGCCACTATAACAGGCTACTACACCACACCACTACACTACACCACTATACCAGGCTACTACACCACACCACTATAAAAGGCTACTACACCACACCACTATACCAGGCTACTACACCACACTGCTATACCAGGCTACTAAACAATCCTACTACACAACACCACTATACCAGGCTACTACACCACACCATTCTACCAGGCTACTACACCACACCACTATACCAGGCTACTACACCACACCACCACACCACACCACTATATCAGGCTACTACACCACACCACTATACCAGGCTTCTACACCACACCACTATACCAGGCTATTACACCACACCACTACACCACACAACTATACCAGGCTATTACACCACGTTACTATACCATACCACTACACACCACAATACCAGGTTACCATTCGAGACCACTACACCAGGCTACTACACCACGCCCCTATACCCGGCTACTACACCACCCCACAATACCAGGCTACTACACTACTCCAGGGTACTACACCTCGGCACTATACCAGACTACTACACCACGCCACTATACCACACCTCTACACCAGGCTAAAACACCATATCCCTATACCAGGCTACTACACCACACCACTATATCACGCTACAACTCCACACCACTATACCAGGCTACTGCACCATGCCACTAAACCATGCTACTACACCACACCACTACACCAGGCTACTACCCCATACCACTATACCAGGCTAAAACACCACACCACTACACCAGGCTACTACACACCAACATACCAGGCAACTACACCACAACACTATACCAGGCTACTACACCACGCCACTATAATAGGCTACTACACCACACCACTACACTACACCACTATACCAGGCTACTACACCACACCACTATAAAAGGCTACTACACCACACCACTATACCAGGCTACTACACCACACTGCTATACCAGGCTACTAAACAATCCTACTACACAACACCACTATACCAGGCTACTACACCACACCATTGTACCAGGCTACTATACCACACCACTATACCAGGCTACTACACCACACCACCACACCACACCACTATATCAGGCTACTACACCACACCACTATACCAGGCTTCTACACCACACCACTATACCAGGCTATTACACCACACCACTACACCACACAACTATACCAGGCTATTACACCACGTTACTATACCATACCACTACACACCACAATACCAGGTTACCATTCGAGACCACTACACCAGGCTACTACACCACGCCCCTATACCCGGCTACTACACCACCCCACAATACCAGGCTACTACACTACTCCAGGGTACTACACCTCGGCACTATACCAGACTACTACACCACGCTACTATACCACACCTCTACACCAGGCTAAAACACCATGTCCCTATACCAGGCTACTACACCACACCACTATATCACGCTACAACTCCACACCACTATACCAGGCTACTGCACCATGCCACTATACCAGGCTACTACACCACGCCACTAAACCATGCTACTTCACCACACCACTACACCAGGCTACTACCCCATACCACTATACCAGGCTAAAACACCACACCACTACACCAGGCTACTACACACCAATATACCAGGCTACTACACCACGCCACTATACCAGGGAACTACACGCTACTGCACGATACTACCACACCAGGCTACTACACCACACCACTATTCCAGGCTACTACACCACACCACTATACCACGCCACTATACCAGGCTACTACATAACGCCACTATACCAGGCTACTACATAACGCCACTATACCAGGCTACTACACCAGACTACTATACCAAGTTACTACAACCACACCACTACACCTTTCCATTTCACTACGTTACTACACCACACCACTATTCCACGCCACTATACCAGGCTACTACACTACACCACGCCACTACACCACACTACTACACCACACCACTACACCATTACACCATGCGACTACACCACACCACTACACCATGCCACTACAACACGCCACTACACCACACCACTACACCAGACTACTACACCAGGCTACTACACCACGTCACTACACCACATCACTACACCATGCCACTACACCATGACACTACACCATGCCTCTACACCATGTCACTATACCATACAACTACACCCTACCACTACACCAAACCACTACAAATTGCCACTGTACCAGGCTACTACATCACGCTACTACACCACGCCACTACACCTCACAACTATACCAGGCAACTACACCACGCCACTACACCAGACTACTATACCAGGCTACAATACTAGGATACTACACCACACTACTACACCACGCCACTACACCATGCCACTACACCAGACTACTATACCAGGCCACAATACCAAGGTACTACACCACGCCATTACACCACACCACTATACCAGGCTACTACACCACACCACTACACCACGCCAAAATACCAGGCTAGTACACCATACCACTACACCACACCACTATACCAGGCTACTAAACTATGTCACTACACCATGCAACTACACCACGCCACTACACTTCGCCACTATACCAGGCTACTACACCATGCCACTACACCACGCCACTTCACAATGCCACTATACCAGGCTACTACACCACGCCACTACACCACGCCACTACAGAATGCCACTATGCCAGGCTACTACACTATGCCACTACACCTTGCCACTACACCACGCCACTATACCAGGCTACTACACCACGCCACTACACCACACCATTACGCCACGCCACTACACCACGCCACTACACCACGCCACTATACCAGGCTACTACACCACGCCACTACACTACGCTACTATACCAGGTTACTACACCACGCCACTACACCATGCCACTACACAATGCCACTACACCATGGCACTATACCAGGCCACTACCCCATGCCACTTCACATCGCCACTACACCATGCCACTGCACCACGCCACTACACCAGGCTACTACACCACATTACTACACCACGGCACTACACCACGCCACTTCCCCATGCCACTACACCAGACTACTATACCAGGTCACTATACCAGGCTACTACACCACGCCACTACACCACACCACTATACCAGTCTACTACACCACGCTACTACACCATGCCACTACACCATGCCACTACACCATGCCACAATACCATGCAACTACACCCTACCACTACACCACACCACTACACCATGCCACTACACCAAACCACTACACAATGCCACTGTACCAGGCTACTACAGCACTCTACTACACCACGCCACTACACCACGCCACTTCACCAGACTACTATACCAGACTATTACACCAGGCTACTACACCACGTCACTACACTATGTCACTACACCACGCCACTAAACCATGCCACTACACCATGCCACTACACCATGCCACAATACCATGCAACTACACCCTACCACTACACCACACCACTACACCATGCCACTACACCAAACCACTACACAATGCCACTGTACCAGCTACTACAGCACTCTACTACACCACGCCACTACACCATGCCACTTCACCAGATAACTATACCAGACTATTACACCAGGCTACTACACCACGTCACTACACCATGTCACTACACCACGCCACTACACCATGCCACTGTACCATGCTACTACACCATGCCACAATACCATGCAACTACACCCTACCACTACACCACACCACTACACCACGCCACTACACCAAACCACTACACAATGCCACTGTACCAGGCTACAACACCACTCTACTACACCACGCCACTACACCACGCCACTTCACCAGACTACTATACCAGGCTTTTATACCAGGCTACTATACCAGGCTACTACACCACACTACTACACCTCGCCACTACACCATGCCACTACACCATGCCACTACACCATGCCAATACAGCAGACTACTATACCAGGCCACTATACCAGGGTACTACACCATGCCACTACACCACGCAACTATACCAGGCTACTACACTATGCCACTACACCACACCACTATACCAGGCTACTACACCACACCACTATAACAGGCTACTACACTATGCCACTACACCACACCACTATACCAGGCTACTACACCACGCCACTACACCATGCAACTACACCATGCCACAACACTATGCCATTACACCATGTCACTATACCAGGCTACTACACCATGCCACTACACCACGCCACTATACCATGGCACTATACAAGGGTACTACACCACACTACTACACCATGCCACTACACCAGACTACTATACCAGGCTACTACACCACACTACTACACCATGCCGCGCCACTACATCACGCCACTTCACCACGCCACTACACCAGGCTACTACACCACATTACTACACCACGGCACTACACCATGCCACTTCACCAGACTACTATACCAGGCTACTATACCAGGCTACTACACCAGACTACTATACCAGGCTACTATACCAGGCTACTACACCACGCCACTACACCACACCACTATACCAGGCTACTGCACCACGCCACTACACCATGCCTTTATACCAGGCTACTACACCATGCTACTACACAACGGCACTACACCACGCCACTATACCAGGCTACTACACCACTCCATTACACCACGCAACTACACTACGCCATTACACCAGGCTACTACCCCATACCACTATACCAGGCTACTACACCACACCACTACACAAGGCTACTACAAACCAATATACCAGGCTACTACACCACTCCACTATACCAGGGAACTACACGTCACTATGCCGGGGAACTACACGCTACTGCATGATGCTACCATACCAAGGTACTACACCACACCACTATTCCAGGCTACTACACCACACCACTATACCACGCCACTATACCAGGCTACTACACCAGACTACTATACCAAGCTACTACAACCACACCACTACACTATGCCACTTAAATACGTTACTACACCACACCACTATTCCACGCCACTATACCAGGGTATGCCACTACACCACACCACTACACCATTACACCATGCCACTACACCACACTACTACACCATGCTACTACACCATGCCACTACACCACACCACTACACCAGACTATTACACCAGGCTACTACACCACGTCACTACACCATGTCACTACACCACGCCACTACACCATGTCACTACACCAAACCACTACACAATGCCAGGCTACTACACCACTCTACTACACCACGCCACTTCACCAGACTACTATACCAGGCAACTATACCAGGCTACTACACCTCGCCACTACACCACGCCACTACACCATGCCACTACACCATGCCACTGCACCAGACTACTATACCAGGCCACTATACCAGGGTACTACACCACGCCACTATACCAGGCTACTACACCACACCACTACACCACGCCATTACACCACACCACTATACCAGGCTACTACACCATGCCACTACACCACACCACTATACCAGGCTACTACACCACGCCACTACACCATGCAACTACACTATGCCACAACACGATGCCACTACAACATGCCACTATTCCAGGCTACTACACGCCACTACACCACACCACTATGCCACGACACTATACCAGGCTACTACACCACGCCACTACACCACGCCACTATACCAGGCTACTACACCATGCCACTACACCACGCCACTATACCATGGCACTATACCAGGCTACTACACCACACTACTACACCACGCCACTACACTAGACTACTATACCAGGCTACTTCAATACACTAATACACCATGCCACACCACTACACCACGCCACTGCACCACGACACTACACCAGGCTACTACACCACATTACTACACCACGGCACTTCACCACGCCACTACACCTTGCCACTGCACCAGACTACTATACCAGGCCACTATACCAGGCTACTACACCACGCCACTACACCACACCACTATACCAGGCTACTACACCACGCCACTACACCATGCCACTATACCAGGCTACTACACCACGCTACTACACAAAGGTACTACACCACGCCACTACACCATGCCACTACACCATGCCACAATATTATGCAACTACACCCTACCACTACACCACACCACTACACCACGCCACTACACCAAACCACTACACAATGCCACTGTACCAGGCTACTACAGCACTCTACTACACCACGGCACTACACCACGCCACTTCACCAGACTACTATACCAGACTATTACACCAGGCTACTACACCACGTCACTACACCATGTCACTACACCACGCCACTACACCATGCCACAATACTATGCAACTACACCCTACCACTACACCACACCACTACACCACGCCACTACACCAAACCACTACACAATGCCACTGTACCAGGCTACAACACCCCTCTACTACACCACGCCACTATACCATGCCACTTCACCAGACTACTATACCAGGCTTTTATACCAGGCTACTATACCAGGCTACTACACCACACTACTACACCTCGCCACTACACCATGCCACTACACCATGCCAATACACCAGACTACTATACCAGGCCACTATTCCAGGGTACTACACCACGCCACTTCACCACGCCACTATACCAGGCTACTACACCACGCCACTACACCACACCACTATACCAGGCTACTACACTATGCCACTACACCACACCACTATACCAGGCTACTACACCACGCCACTACACCATGCAACTACACCATGCCACTGTTACGTACTCCTAATAGATACGTAAGAAAATAAATTAATATGTACATTTATAATTGTGTGTAAATTACCAGCATGTATATTGATATACTTATATGTTCTATGCAAACGTACATTCATGTTACAGTGTTGGCGTTAGGCCCAACGTATCGTGGGAATGATTGTTTTATTTCTTTGTGTGCTCAGTTTTCCCACGGGAACTAATGATTTATATGTGATCATATGTGGGTAACAGAGGTGAATAATAATTGAGTGAACTGTATCTGGCAAATTGTCGAGGGATCGTCCGTTGCTGGGTGTGCATGCCATTATTCCCTTCTGTATGCATATTTTAATTACTATGTAAAGAAACAATTACCTTATTTTTGTATATCAATATGTATTAATTATTCATTAAGTTAGTTTAAGATTACTCTTGTCACAATGTATTGCTCCATTGTTGAAATAATAAATATTGTAACTTTGGCAATTTGTTCGCGGGGCAAGGCAATGTGTTTTGACTCTCGCGTTATTGTATTCAGTAGCTGATCAGGAACCAGAGAGTTCGCATCTTGTTGGAGTTAAGTTATACATTTTTGTTCTGTCATAGCCATACATATAATAATTTTAATTTAATGTCTGGAAGATACAGTGATATTTTTACTGTGATATATTGTGACCAAATAATCATCTGTTTGCTATTGAGATTTATTTAATATATATGTAAATAAGATTTTGATCTATTCTTCAGTCCTAAGGAAGATTTATTATTGTGCTCATCACTTATCAAGGGGTTATACTGGTGATTCGCTATTGAGAACAGCAGTTGTCTCGTATCCCTAGACGTAATTAAAGTTTGGCTGCTGTAGGGTCACGAGCCGTAACGTACGATAGGTAACAGCCACAACACCATGCCACTACACCATGCCACTATACCAGACTACTACACCACGCCACTACACCACACCACTATGCCACGCCATTACACCACGCCACTACACCACTTCACTATACCAGGCTACTACACTATGCCACTACACCACGCCACTATACCATGGCACTATACCAGGGTACTACACCACACTACTACACCATGCCACTACACCAGACTACTATACCAGGCTACTACACCACACTACTACACCATGCCACGCCACTGCACTACACCAGGCTACTACACCACATTACTACACCACGGCACTACACCATGCCACTACACCAGACTACTATACCAGGCTACTATACCAGGCTACTACACCACGCCACTACACCACACCACTATACCAGGCTACTACACCACGCCACTACACCATGCCACTATACCAGGCTACTACACCATGCTACTACACAACGCCACTACACCACGCCACTATACCAGGCTACTACACCACTCCATTACACCACGCAACTACACTACGCCTTACACCACGCTACTACACCACACCACTATACCAGGCTACTACATCATGCCACTTCACCACGCCACTACACTATGCCACTACATCACGCCACTACACCATGCCACTACACCATGCCACTACACCACGCCACTATACCAGGCTACTACACCAAGCCACTACACTATGCCACTACACGATGCCACTACACCATGCCACTATACCAGGCTACTACACCACGCCAATACACCACACCACTATACCAGGCTACTACACCACGCCACTACACCACACCACTATACCAGGCTACTACACCACACCACTACATCATGCAAAAATACTAGGCTACTACACCATGCCACTACACCACACCACTATACCAGGTTACTACACCAATGCAACTACACCACGCCACTACACTACGCCACTATACCAGGCTACTACACCATGCCACTACACCACACCACTACACAATGCCACTATACCAGGCTACTACACCACGCCACTACAGAATGCCACTATGCCAGGCTACTACACCATGCTACTACACCATGCCACTACACCACGCCACTATACCAGGCTACTACACCACCACTACACCACACCATTACGCCACGCAACTACACCACGCCACTACACCACGCCACTATACCAGGCTACTACACTACGCCACTACACTACGCCACTATACCAGGCTACTACACCACGCCACTACACCATGCCACTACACAATGCCACTACACCATGGAACTATACCAGGCTACTACACCACACTACTACACCAGGCCACTACACCAGACTACTGTACCAGGCCACTACCCCATGCCACTACACATCGCCACTACACCACGCCACTGCACCACGCCACTACACCAGGCTACTACACCACATTACTACACCATGGCACTACACCACGCCACTTCCCAATGCCACTACACCAGACTACTATACCAGGCCACTATACCAGGCTACTACACCTCGCCACTACACCACACCACTATACCAGGCTACTACACCACGCCACTACACCATGCCACTATACCAGGCTACTACACCATGCTACTACACCACGCCAATACACCACGCCACTATACCAGGCTACTACACCACGTCACTACACCATGTCACTACACCACGCCACTACACCACGCCACTACACCAAACCACTACACAATGCCACTGTACCAGGCTACTACACCACAATACTACACCTCGCTACTACACCACGCCACTACACCATGCCACTACACCATGTTAATACACCAGACTACTATACCAGGCCACTATACCAGGGTACTACACCACGCCACTACACCACGCCACTATACCAGGCTACTACACCACGTCACTACACCACACCACTATACCAGGCTACTACACTATGCCACTACACCACACCACTATACCAGGCTACTACACCACGCCACTACACCACACCACTATGCCACGCCACTACACCACGCCACTACACCACTTCACTATACCAGGCTACTACACCTTGCCATTACACCACGCCACTATACCATGGCACTATACCAGGGTACTACACCACACTACTACACCACGCGACTACACCAGACTACTATACCAGGCCACTACACCACACTACTACACCATGCCACGCCACTACACCACGCCACTGCACCACGCCACTACACCAGGCTACTACACCACATTACTACACCACGGCACTACACCATGCCACTACACCAGACTACTATACCAGGCTACTATACCAGGCTACTACACCACGCCACTACACCACACCACTATACCAGGCTACAACACCACGCCACTACACTACGCCACTATACCAGGCTACTACACCACTCCATTACACCACGCAACTACACTACGCCATTACACCACGCTACTAGACCACACCACTATACCAGGCTACAACACCACGCCACTACACCATGCCACTATACCAGGCTACTACATCATGCCACTTCACCACGCCACTACACTACGCCACTACATCACGCCACTACATCACGCCACTACACCATGCCACTACACCATGCCACAACACCACGCCACTATACCAGGCTACTACACCATGCCACTACACTATGCCACTACACGATGCCACTACACCACGCCACTATACCAGGCTACTACACCACGCCACTACACCACACCACTATACCAGGCTACTACACCACGCCACTACACCACACCACTATACCAGGCTACTACACCATGCTACTACACAACGCCACTACACCACACCACTATACCAGGCTACTACATCATGCCACTTCACCACGCCACTACACTACGCCACTACATCACGCCACTAAACCATGCCACTACACGATGCCACTACACCACACAACTATACCAGGCTACTACACCACGCCACTACACCACGCCACTACACCAGACTACTATACCAGGCTACTATACTAGGCTACTACACCACACTACTACACCACGCCACTACACCACGCCACTACACCATGCCACTACACCAGACTACTATACCAGGCCACTATACCAGGGTACTACACCACGCCACTAGACCACACCTCTATACCAGGCTACTACACCACACCACTACATCACGCCAAAATACCAGGCTACTACACTATGCCACAACACCACACCACTATACCAGGCTACTACACCTTGCCACTACACCACGCCACTATACCATGGCACTATACCAGGGTACTACACCACACTACTACACCACGCGACTACACCAGACTACTATACCAGGCCACTACACCACACTACTACACCATGCCACGCCACTACACCACGCCACTGCACCACGCCACTACACCAGGTTACTACACCACATTACTACACCACGGCACTACACCATGCCACTACACCAGACTACTATACCAGGCTACTATACCAGGCAACTACACCACGCCACTACACCACACCACTATACCAGGCTACAACACCACGCCACTACACTACGCCACTATACCAGGCTACTACACCACTCCATTACACTACGCAACTACACTACGCCATTACACCACGCTACTAGACCACACCACTATACCAGGCTACAACACCACGCCACTACACCATGCCACTATACCAGGCTACTACATCATGCCACTTCACCACGCCACTACACTACGCCACTACATCACGCCACTACACCATGCCACTACACCATGCCACAACACCACGCCACTATACCAGGCTACTACACCATGCCACTACACTATGCCACTACACGATGCCACTACACCACGCCACTATACCAGGCTACTACACCACGCCACTACACCACACCACTATACCAGGCTACTACACCACGCCACTACACCACACCACTATACCAGGCTACTACACCATGCTACTACACAACGCCACTACACCACACCACTATACCAGGCTACGACACCACGCCACTACACCACGCCACTACACCAGACTACTATACCAGGCTACTATACTAGGCTACTACACCACACTACTACACCACGCCACTACACCACGCCACTACACCAGACTACTATACCAGGCCACTATACCAGGGTACTACACCACGCCACTAGACCACACCTCTATACCAGGCTACTACACCACACCACTACATCACGCCAAAATACCAGGCTACTACACTATGTCACAACACCACACCACTATACCAGGCTACTACACCATGTCACTACACCATGCAACTACACCACTCCACTACACTACGCTACTATACCATGCCACTACACCATGCCACAACACCACGCCACTATACCAGGCTACTACACCATGCCACTACACTATGCCACTACACGATGCCACTACACCACGCCACTATACCAGGCTACTACACCACGCCACTACACCACACCACTATACCAGGCTACTACACCACGCCACTACACCACACCACTATACCAGGCTACTACACCATGCTACTACACAACGCCACTACACCACACCACTATACCAGGCTACGACACCACGCCACTACACCACGCCACTACACCAGACTACTATACCAGGCTACTATACTAGGCTACTACACCACACTACTACACCACGCCACTACACCACGCCACTACACCAGACTACTATACCAGGCCACTATACCAGGGTACTACACCACGCCACTAGACCACACCTCTATACCAGGCTACTACACCACACCACTACATCACGCCAAAATACCAGGCTACTACACTATGCCACAACACCACACCACTATACCAGGCTACTACACCATGTCACTACACCATGCAACTACACCACTCCACTACACTACGCTACTATACCAGGCTACTACACCATGCCACTACACCACACCACTTCACAATGCCACTATACCAGGCTACTACACCACGCTACTACACCACGCCACTACAGAATGCCACTATTCCTGGCTACTACACCATGCTACTACACCATGCCACTACACCACCCCACTATACCAGGCTACTACACCACGCTACTACACCACACCACTATACCAGGCTACTACACAATGCCACTACACCACACCACTATACCAGGCTACTACACCACGCCACTACACCATGCAACTACACCACGCCACTACACCACTTCACTATACCAGGCAAGTACACCATGCCACTACACCACGCCACTATACCATGGCACTATACCAGGGTATTACACCACACTACTACACCATGCTACTACACCAGACTACTATACCAGGCTACAACACCACACTACTACACCACGCCAGTAGTGTAAACCGGGCCTACGACCGGCAATTTTTATTTTTCCCCATGCCGGTCGTAGGCCCCTGGGTTTTACGAACTTTTGCACCAAGCCGGTCGTAGGCCCCAGGGTTTTCTCAAATTTTTTTCCATAGCCGGTCGTAGGCCCCAGGGTTTTTCTCAATTTTTTTTTCATGGCCGGTCATTGGCCCCTGCCATTTTCGCTCAAGGGGATTAAACTGCCGCCTCCAGTCATCCCCAAATTTTGTTAGCTCAGTGACCCTGCAGAGGCATGTTAAAGGGGATTAAAAAGCCGGTCATTGGCCCCAGGGTTTTCTCGAATTTTCTTTCATGGCCGGTCCCATGCACAGGCATAGCCAATGGTCAATGACGTCATCGGGTAGCCAGTCTTCAATTTGCCTGGGGTAGGATTAAAAAGCCGGTCCCTGGCACACCCAAATTCTGTTACCCCGGTGACCCTGCACAGACATTGCTAATGGTTAATGACGTCACCCCCGTCTTCATCTTCCCTGTATAAGTCCGTTTTCTGTTATAGTGTAATTATTCCCATTTTCAATATTTATAGCAAAGGGGGATTCAAATGCTGCCATCTGTCAAGCCTAATGTGCAATGGCGTTAACCATTATAAGCTCGTTTTTCACAATAAGGTATTACCATACGGTTTCCCATTGTCTAAGATCATTTTATAGCTAAGATTACATAATAATAACATAAGAAATTAGTTCAAACCCTGTTACAAAACCAGTATTTACCCAGGTTTTTTTCCTAAATCTAAAACTTATTCCAATTTATGTCCATTGTTTCATATTCTGTCTAGTGTTGATAATTTTAATAGTCTATTAATATTCTCCCTTTATCATGTCCATTCATTCACAGCTCTATCATGTCACCTCTAATGGTCAATGACGTCACCAGCTAGCCGCTCAGCGTTCCTGCACCAGCATGTTCAAGGGGATTAAAAAGCCGGTCTATGAGTCGTGTGTTTTGCGATACAACAGTGACCTTGAAACCTAATATAAAATACCATCATTCCTAGTCTATTTTTAATTTCATATTTACTTCCAACCATCGCCCATTACATTTATCAAAGGGGTTTATGTATGTGAGGGAAGAACATAACTTCAGCACTGCAAGAAGTTATGTGTGTATTTTCAAGTTCGTCCCCTGCTGCCTGTATTTACCCAGGTCTTTTCCTAAATATAAAACTTATCCAATTCATACCTATTCTGTTTCATATTGATACGTTTAATAGGTTAATAATATTCCCCTTTACTATGACCATTCAGTCACACCTCTATCATGTCACCCCTATTTCTTCTTCGTCGTCGTCGTTCTAGAGAATGTAATTTGAGCTTTGACAATCTTTCTTAAAGGATTGTTTATTATACATAGGGCAAAAAATAAAACTGCTATCAGTCGTTTATATGAAAAAACAGAGCCCTGGGCATTGGTGATTTCAATGCAAGTTCGGTAGTGACCCTATCCTTATGCACGTCTCACATTCGCTTAAAACACACCTCCCACACCATTTATCAAATAAAAAAAACTCATTCAGTAAAAGCAAGCCTCTCATATTTTTGAAATAAGGCCTTCTGCAGTTACCACCTTTTGTGACGTCATCATCCCTAATGTGGTGAGAGGCGCGCTAAATGCGGATCCCAGGAGGTTCACACATAAGTGTGAACTCTTAATCTGGCTTAATACCTCACCTATACTCTGTGCTTCATCAAAGTTGATATACAGCTACAATAGCTCGTATTTTCGCTCGTTCCTTATATTTTCTGTTATTCATAAACCCGATCAAACCTTCCTAACCTAACCTAACCTAACATATTATTTATAACAAACAAATACATTCTACAGACCAGTTATTGTTGTTGTTTAGTGACATCACGAAAAGCGAACTCAGGTATAGGGATAAGGTATTGCTGGCCATTAGCATATAGGTGTGAAGGTATTACAGTACCTTACTGGTCAACTATGTATGGCGTCACCAGACAACCAATGCTACCTTTGGCGTCCTACTGGCATGTGTATTTAATGTTATTATTCAAAAATGACTAGACTAACCATCCCCACCTAACCTAATCAGAGGACTACGAATATACATTTTAGTCATCCACAACTGTAATCATTATTCAGTGATAAGTTCAAAAGTATATCAGAAGCCCAAATGTCGTACTGCAATTTAAGCAGAATCGTACATCTGGCAGCATAGCAGGTGAGCTGAACATAAGAATAAAGGTAACTGCAGAGGTCCTATTGGCCCATACGAGGCAGCTCCTATATATTTCCACCCAATCTCATTCATGTCCACCCTATGCTTAAAACAACCAAGGGATCCCACTTAAAGTATTAGTTTACAATAATAGTTTTAATAAATAGCTCTTATTCTAGTTTTATACACAACAGCAATTATGAAACCCTATAGCTAGATATTCTACTATAATCCACAAGTAGTTACCACACATCTGGCAGTACAACGGATTAGTGGCTGTGTTCATAGGCTAGTCAACTGTCCTCACATCCATCAAATAGCTATCTAAATGTCGCACCTCAATTCATCCATCTAGCAACTCAGCTGGATGCTAGTCACTATATTCATAGGCTAATCATTTCTACACCTCAAAAAATCCTAGTCTTGCTACGCAAATCAGGTAACTTGTTCCTAAACCAACATTCGCAAATACAATCATGCATACCTACACATACTTCAAAACCTATGCATTCATAGAGAATAGCCTAGTTTTTTGCCACCATTTCCCCATTAATCAGATGTAATTTATGCCATACACACAGAAAATACAGCATGTACACACCAAATATGCCATTTATGCACAAAATATATTATTTACACTCAAAATATACCATCACATAAAAATATGACATTTTCATACAAAATATGTCATTTGCACACAAAAAAATATACCATTTACACAATATTGCATGTACACTCAGAGTATGACATTCACACAAAGTACGGTATTTTGCACAAATATATCAAAATGCTTATACATTTAGACAATCAAAAATGCGCTTTCACTAAAATTACACAATTTCACAAACATAATTTTCACAAAATACCCACACATTGTCTCATAAACCAAAATACACTTACACCATGAAGATCTATTTTATCAGATTACAGAGCTTACACAAAATACACAATTTTCATACACGAATACAGTTGCACCAGTTCCACTTCAACAAATTAAAAACACAACTTGCATAAATGCACTATTATCACAAAAATTATTATAAAACATGGACAATTATTACACAGTTTGTGTAATTATTTTACATCTTTGCACAATTAATACAAGAAAACTTGCTATATAATTACTCAACTTTCACAATGACAATCAATACACAAAGGTATAAATAAACAATTCGTCCATATGCAATTATACAACATGCGCAATTAATACACAACTTATACAAATATTACACATCTTTCATAATTATTACACAACTTGTACAAATGCATATCTAGCACAAATACTTACAATACATAACTACCCCCAAATATGAAAATACACAACTACCATAAATACACGATTTACACAAATACAATTGCGACATTTACACAACTTGCTCAAAAATATAATCAATACACAACTTACCAAAATATGAACAATACATAACTAGCACATATTCATTAAATACACAACTATGCAATTTCTGCAAATACACATACAAAACATATACAATTAATACATACAACTTGCACAAAACAATACACAATTTATAGAAATATAATCAATACATAATTGCAATAATCATACAACTTATGCAAAATACATAATCTGCACAATTAATACACAAGTATAATAATTGTGCTATATATGTACAAACACAACCAACTAGGTCAAACAATACACAATTTGCATGATATTTTTCCGGGTATATTTAGGACATTAATTATAATATGCTGAGTTTAACCAACTCCCCAAAAGTCAGAATTTCACATAAAAAAAATGGTTCATATGACTTCCGATGAGCTCAATATATAACACATTCTTTTTCCATTAAGATATCAACATTATTAGTGCTAAACTATTCATCTAACATATGTCCACTGTTTTTATGTCTTATTAATACCTTCCTTGTTACATTCTCTCCAATCAGACCACCATATTTATGTATTTATTCAAACCATCTAACAGACTTATTTGTTCTAGAATTAGTTATGTTAGGGCAGGTGGGTTTAGGTAAGTCAGTATTTTCTATGATAATTTTAGACAAATTTGATATATCTTATCAAAATGCATCCTGTTAAAACTTAAATTCATCTAAATCTATCAAAAATATACTTATACTACGCAAATTTGACTAAATTCAACCTAGCTAAACTAACTAAATATGAGCATCCCATATCCTCACATGCAAGCCTATGTCGCCTCTGTCCATACATTATATGAGTCTGCCATATAGCTCGAACCCCAAATAGGAAAATTTACACTATTTCATAAACATACTAGTTCATTACCCTAAGATATTATATATGTCCTTCCCTACACGACCTCACCTAACCTGACCTAGCATATCCAACCCCGGATTTGGATAAAGTTGGCGAAATTTATGCTATGCCACCTAAATTTCACCAAATTTAAGGCAATTTCCACCAAATATACCCAAATGTTGCGTAGCATAGCACTGCCAAAGCCCATTTTCTCCTATTCCATACTACCCTACACAACCTCACCTAACCTGACCTAGCATATCCAAACCTGGATTTGGTTAAAGTTGGCGAAATTTATGCTATGCCACCTAAATTACACCTAATTGAAGCCAATTTCCACCAAATATACCCAAATGTTGTGTATCATAGCATCGCCAAAGCCCATTTTCTCCTATTCCATACTACCCTACACAACCTCACCTAACCTGACCTAGCATATCCAAACCTGGATTTGGTTAAAGTCGGCGAAATTTATGCTATGCCACCTAAATTTGACCAAATATACCCAAATGTTGTGTATCATAGCATCGCCAAAGTCCATTTTTACCTACATTTTCTCCTATTCCATCCTACCCTACACAACCTCACCTAACCCATCCTAGCATATCCAAACCTAGATTTGGTTAAAGTCTGCGAAATTTAAGCTATCCCACCTAAATTCTACCTAATTTAAGGCAATTCCCACCAAATATCCCCCAAATGTTGTGTATCACAACACTGCCTAAGCCCATTTTTACCTACATTTTCTCCTATTCTATCCTACCCTACGCAACCTTACCTAACCTATCCTAGCATATCCAAACCTAGATTTGGTTAAAGTCGGCGAAATTTAAGTTATCCCATATAAATTTGACCTAATATAAGACAATTCCCACCAAATATACCCAAAAATGTTTTTGGAACATAGCACGGCCAAAGCTCATTTTAGCTGAGTTTTCATCTATTCCAACCTGCCCTAGACAACCCTACCCAGCCTCTCCTGGCATATCCAAAGTCAGATTTGCTTATAGTTGGCAAAAAATTATGCCTTTCCCACCTAAATTTAACCAAATTTAAGCCAATTTCCACCGAATATACCCAAATGTTTTGTATCTTAGCATGGCCAAAGTTCATTTCACCCAAGTTTTCACCTATTCCATCTTACCTTACACAGCCATACCTAACCTGACCTAGCATATCCCAAGCTAGATTTGATTAAAGTTCGCGAAATTTATGCTTACTCGCCTAAATTCAACCTAATTTAAGATAATTTCTACCCAATATACCCAAAATGTTTTGTTACATAGCGCAGCCAAAGACCATTTTTAGCCAAGTTTTCACATATTCCAACCTACCCTACATAGCCTTACCTATCCCTGACCTAGCAGATTTGATTAAAGTTTGGGAAATTTAAGCTATCGCCACCAAATTGGAGACAATTTCCACCAAATATGCCTAAATGTTGTGTATCATAGCACAGCCAAAACCCATTTTACCCACATTTTAACCCATTCCATCTAAACCTGGACCCAACCTCTGATGCGACATATACTCAGAGAAGTGATGTTTTTTGGATATGAACCTAAATGCCCGTGCCTAACCTGCAAGAGTCTTTGAGCTTTGTTGAATATTTTTATCTATTTTTCTTCGAAAACTGAAGTTTTGGATATGATCCTATCCACGCTGTGCCTAACCTGCTAGGTTCTTTGTTGAACAGTGTAACCATATTCATAGAAAAGTGATGTTTTGGATATGGTCCTAACAGCCCCCTCTCCTTTTAAACTTGGAACTGTGTTCAATATTGTAGATATAGTGTTGGGTAGGTGTTTTGTTTTTACACATCAACCCAACCGTCCTGGACCTAACCTCCCTTCATCTAACTTCAAATTTATCGTAAATATGGGAGGAACGTGTTGTTTGTGCATCAACCCAACCGTCCTGGACCTAACCTCCCTTCATCTAACTTCAAATTTATCATAAATATGGGAGGACCGTGTTATTTATGCATCAACCCTGCCGTCCTGGGCCTAACCTCACTTTATCTAACTTCAAATTTATTGTATATATGGGAAGAAGGTGTTGTTTATGCATCAACCCAACCTCCCTGGACCTAACCTCTGATACACGAATCTTGGTTCAATATTGCATCATACTTGTAGCATTTTTTTTCACATAATTCAACCATCCTCAACCTAACCTCTATTACCTAGGGGAGGGAGGTTAATGGAAAATATGATAATAATGGGAATTTTCTCTACATCAGTTCAACTCAACCATCCTTAACCTAACCTTAGTTAGAAAGGGATATAACTCACCAAAACTATTTAATTACCATTTACCCAATTTTCCTTATCCTAACCTATAACTAAAGGGTTTAGACCCCCCTTTACCTCGAAATTATACTATATATTTAAGGTATGAATATATTTTCACATATAAACCTAACATTCCCTAATTTAACCCTATACTATAATTTCGAGGTAAAGGGGGGTCTAAACCCTTTATATTTAGGAAAAGACCTGGGTAAATACAGGCAGCAGGGGACGAACTTGAAAATACACACATAACTTCTTGCAGTGCTGAAGTTATGTTCTTCCCTCACATACATAAACCCCTTTGATAAATGTAATGGGCGATGGTTGGAAGTAAATATGAAATTAAAAATAGACTCGGAATGATGGTATTTTATATTAGGTTTCAAGGTCACTGTTGTATCGCAAAACACACGACTCATAGACCGGCTTTTTAATCCCCTTGAACATGCTGGTGCAGGAACGCTGAGCAGTTAGCTGGTGACGTCATTGACCATTAGAGGTGACATGATAGAGCTGTGAATGAATGGACATGATAAAGGGAGAATATTAATAGACTATTAAAATTATCAACACTAGACAGAATATGAAACAATGGACATAAATTGGAATAAGTTTTAGATTTAGGAAAAAAACCTGGGTAAATACTGGTTTTGTAACAGGGTTTGAACTAATTTCTTATGTTATTATTATGTAATCTTAGCTATAAAATGATCTTAGACAATGGGAAACCGTATGGTAATACCTTATTGTGAAAAACGAGCTTATAATGGTTAACGCCATTGCACATTAGGCTTGACAGATGGCAGCATTTGAATCCCCCTTTGCTATAAATATTGAAAATGGGAATAATTACACTATAACAGAAAACGGACTTATACAGGGAAGATGAAGACGGGGGTGACGTCATTAACCATTAGCAATGTCTGTGCAGGGTCACCGGGGTAACAGAATTTGGGTGTGCCAGGGACCGGCTTTTTAATCCTACCCAGGCAAATTGAAGACTGGCTACGCGATGACGTCATTGACCATTGGCTATGCCTGTGCATGGGACCGGCCATGAAAGAAAATTCGAGAAAACCCTGGGGCCAATGACCGGCTTTTTAATCCCCTTTAACATGCCTCTGCAGGGTCACTGAGCTAACAAAATTTGGGGATGACTGGAGGCGGCAGTTTAATCCCCTTGAGCGAAAATGGCAGGGGCCAATGACCGGCCATGAAAAAAAATTTGAGAAAAACCCTGGGGCCTACGACCGGCTATGGAAAAAAAATTGAGAAAACCCTGGGGCCTACGACCGGCTTGGTGCAAAAGTTCGTAAAACCCAGGGGCCTACGACCGGCATGGGGAAAAATAAAAATTGCCGGTCGTAGGCCCGGTTTACACTACTCACGCCATTACACCACGCCACTACACCATGCTACTATACCAGGCCACTATACCAGGGTACTACACCACGCCACTACACCACACCACTATACCAGGCTACTACACCACACCACTATATCACACCAAAATACCTGGCTACTACACCATGCTACTACACCACACCACTATACCAGGCTACTACACCATGTCACTACACCATGCCACTACACCACGCCACTACACAATGCTACTATACCAGGCTACTACACCATGCCACTACACCACACAACTACACAATGCCACTATACCAGGCTACTACACCACGCCACTACACCACGCCACCACAGAATGCCACTATGCCAGGCTACTACACCATGCTACTACACCATGCCACTACACCACGCCACTATACCAGGCTACTACACCACGCCACTACACCACACCATTACGCCACGCAACTACACCACGCCACTACACCACGCCACAATACCAGGCTACTACACCACGCCACTACACTACGCCACTATACCAGGCTACTACACCACGTCACTACACCATGTCACTACACCACGCCACTACACCCACTACACCAAACCACTACACAATGCCACTGTACCAGGCTACTACACCACAATACTACACCTCGCTACTACACCACGCCACTACACCATGCCACTACACCATGCCAATACACCAGACTACTATACCAGGCCACTATACCAGGGTACTACACCACGCCACTACGCCACGCCACTATACCAGGCTACTACACCACGTCACTACACCACACCACTATACCAGGCTACTACACTATGCCACTACACCACACCACTATACCAGGCTACTACACCACGCCACTACACCATGCAACTATACCATGCCACAACACCATGCCACTACACCATGCCACTATACCAGGCTACTACACCACGCCACTACACCACACCACTATGCCACGCCACTACACCACGCCACTACACCACTTCACTATACCAGGCTACTACACCTTGCCACTACACCACGCCACTATACCAGGGTACTACACCACACTACTACACCACGCGACTACACCAGACTACTATACCAGGCTACTACACCACACTACTACACCATGCCACGCCACTACACCACGCCACTGCACCACGCCACTACACCAGGCTACTACACCACATTACTACACCACGGCACTACACCATGCCACTACACCAGACTACTATACCAGGCTACTATACCAGGCTACTACACCACGCCACTACACCACACCACTATACCAGGCTACAACACCACGCCACTACACCATGCCACTATACCAGGCTACTACACCATGCTACTACACAACGCCACTACACCACGCCACTATACAAGGCTACTACACCACTCCATTACACCACGCAACTACACTACGCCATTACACCACGCTACTAGACCACACCACTATACCAGGCTACTACATCATGCCACTTCACCACGCCACTACACTACGCCACTACATCACGCCACTACACCATGCCACTACACCATGCCACTACACCACGCCACTATTCCAGGCTACTACACCATGCCACTACACTATGCCACTACACGATGCCACTACACCACGCCACTATACCAGGCTACTACACCACACCACTATACCAGGCTACTACACCACGCCACTACACCATGCCACTATACCAGGCTACTACACCATGCTACTACACAACGCCACTACACCACACCACTATACCAGGCTACTACATCATGCCACTTCACCACGCCACTACACTACGCCACTACATCACGCCACTAAACCATGCCACTACACGATGCCACTACACCACACAACTATACCAGGCTACTACACCACGCCACTACACAACGCCACTACACCAGACTACTATACCAGGCTACTATACTAGGCTACTACACCACACTACTACACCACGCCACTACACCACGCCACTACACCATGCCACTACACCAGACTACTATACCAAGCCACTATAACAGGGTACTACATCACGCCACTACACCACACCACTACACCACACCACTATACCAGGCTACTACACCACACCACTACATCACGCCAAAATACCAGGCTACTACACTATGCCACAACACCACACCACTATACCAGGCTACTACACCATGTCACTACACCATGCAACTACACTACTCCACTACACTACGCCACTATACCAGGCTACTACACCATGCCACTACACCACACCACTTCACAATGCCACTATACCAGGCTACTACACCACGCTACTACACCACGCCACTACAGAATGCCACTATTCCTGGCTACTACACCATGCTACTACACCATGCCACTACACCACCCCACTATACCAGGCTACTCTACCACGCCACTACACCACACCACTATACCAGGCTACTACACAATGCCACTACACCACACCACTATACCAGGCTACTACACCACGCCACTACACCATGCAACTACACCACGCCACTACACCACTTCACTATACCAGGCTACTACACCATGCCACTACACCACGCCACTATACCATGGCACTATACCAGGGTATTACACCACACTACTACACCATGCTACTACACCAGACTACTATACCAGGCTACTACACCACACTACTACACCATGCCACGCCACTACATCACGCCACTACACCAGGCTACTACACCACATTACTACATCATGGCACTACACCATGCCACTACACCAGACTACTATACCAGGCTACTATACCAGGCTACTACACCCCGCCACTACACCACACCACTATACCAGGCTACTACACCACGCCACTACACCATGCCACTATACCAGGCTACTACACCACTCCATTACACCACGCAACTACACTACGCCATTACACCACGCTACTACACCACACCACTATACCAGGCTACTACACCACGCAACTACACCATGCCACTACACCACGCCACTACACCATGCCACTACACCACGCCACTACACTGACTGCCACTACACCATGCCACTATACCAGGCTCCACTTCACCAGGCTACTACAAAATGCTACTATACCATGCCACTACACCACGCTACTACACCATGCCACTACACCAGGCTACTACACCACACTACTACACCATGCCACTACACCAGACTATCATCCTCTAGCAGCGATAGGTAGCAAGACAGCTTCTGTTAGTAGGGTTTGGGAGCCCTTGTAGCAGTAGCGTAGGCTACAAGATTTTGCCAGCAGGGACACAGTGCTGGGGTAACGTTGGGTCAACGTGAAGGGGGCGGATTACGAAAATATGCACTAAATGAAAACTGGTTCGATTTCAATCAAACTTTTTTGATTAGTTATATATAAAACTGGGTACAACTGGTCCAATTAAGTCTCAGCATCGGAGCATAAATAGGAAGGGAGAAAAAAAAATTGAATTATGTGTCAAAAATTTTCCAAAATGGTCAAAAATTTAACATCGAACACAAGTGTCAACTGAAATCATGACTATGACTCTAAGCTATCACAATAGCATATAATAAACTATTTTAATATTTAGTTTTATGCCCCCAAAAAAATTTCAAGAAAAAAAAATTATATAAATTTATATAGATTTTTTTTCTTGAATTTTTTCTCATATATTTTATCAGCCGATTTCTTTTTTCCAACGAAATATAACAAAACATAGAATCTCCGAGCTGGAAACCTTTTTTTGCGAGAGGTTCAAGTTGTATCAGATTAATTCATCGTGGAACTCTAAACATGCTCGGGGGCCTCGTAGCCTGGTGGATAGCGCGCAGGACTCGTAATTCTGTGGCGCGGGTTCGATTCCCGCACGAGGCAGAAACAAATGGGCAAAGTTTCTTTCACCCTGAATGCCCTTGTTACCTAGCAGTAAATAGGTACCTGGGAGTTAGTCAGCTGTCACGGGCTGCTTCCTGGGGGTGGAGGTCTGGTCAAGGACTGGGCCGCGGGGACACTAAAAAAAAAAGCCCCGAAATCATCTCAAGATACTATACCAGGCTACTACACTACACCACTACACCAGACTACTACACCATGCCACTACACACCACTTCACTAGGCTACTTAACCACGCTACTACACCTGGCTACTATACCACATCACTACACCAGACTACTACACCAGGCTACTAGTCCACGCCACTATACCAAGCTACTACACCAGGCTACTACACCACGCTACTACACCACGCCACTACACCATGCTACTACACCACACCATGCCACTGCACCACGCAACTACACCAGGCTACTACACTACACCATGCCACTACACCACGCTACTACACCACACCACTACACTACACCAGGCTACTACACTTCACCTCTATGCCACTAAACGACACCACTACACCAGGCTACTACACCACACCAGGCTACTACACCACACCACTACACCTGGCCACTACCCCATGCCACTATACCACGCTACTACACCACGCAACTACACTTGGCAACTACACTACGCTACTACAAATGATAAATGAATAAATATGATGAACCCCAGCTCTATTATGATGCTTTATTTTACCAAATGTAGAAATATATTTTTATATTTTTATGTTTCCTATTTTATTTATATATGAGCTTTTTAACTTGAAACACTTTATAAAAGGTGTCACAAAGTTTCAAATTAGGTACAAAAGGGGGTCACAAAGTTTCAAATTAGGGTACAAAGGGGGTCACAAAGTTTCATATTTGGTGCAAAAGAGGTCACAAAGTTTCAAATTAGGGAACAAAAGGGGTCACAAAGTTTCAGATTAGGATTAGGTACGTAGGCTTTTGTTAAAAGTTTTGGAAACCTATTTAATTCCACACAAAATAACGTATCTAATTCGTGAAAACAAACATTTCCAATCCTTTCAAAAACTTTCCAGGAGCGTTGTGAAAACTTGAAATTGTTTGCTGCGTGTGAGTGGGGACGAGGACGGGTTGACTAATTTAACAGTTACCAGGGATGATATTAATCAAGTAGTGAAACTCATACCAAATAAATCCCCAGGACTGGATGAAGTGTTTGCCAGGGTGCTTGAGGAATGCAAAGAGGAGCTTTGCGATCCATTGTCTTCCATTTTTAATAAATCATTAGGGTCAGGCAGAATGCCAGAGTCGTGGAAGGTTGCTAATGTTGTACCAGTTTTTAAGAAATGAAATAAATCACTTGCGTCAAATTATCGGCCAATTAGCCTAACGTCTATTGTGGGAAAGTTACTTGAATTGATAATTGCAAATTATTGATTCCCTGACACTCTACATACCATTCGTCTTCATCTTGAAAAACATAAATTAATAAATGATTCAAAACATTTTTTACAAATAGCCTTTCATGTTTAACAAATTTGATATAATTTTATTCCAGCATAGTTAAGGCAGTTGATAGTGGTAAGGTTTGAGATGTTGTGTACCCTGACTTTAGCAAAGCTAAAGTCAAGTTCACAACTTGACACAATACAAGGTGAAAAGGTACACAACATCGCACAAAACACCACCAGCACCCCATCAAAACCTCAACATTCTTAAAGATCATCCAATTTAATGTGCGGGCATTATTTTTCTATTAGACACATGATGTCAGATTTTTTGAGATCGAGAGACCTGATGTGCTATTATTAAATAGCTCATACATTACAAACTCAAATGAAATCAAACATTATGTCTACTCCTCTTACTAGTCACCAGATGAAGCACATGAAGGAGTTGCAGTACTCATACGTCCTTAATATAAACACATACTTTTACACACTCATTGGCTTCACAAACTCATTCTAGGCATAAAAGTCCACACACAAATATGTTCTCTCATTATCTGCACAACCTACATCCGTCCTAACACTGGCATTCCCAAGCAAGACATCACAACTCTCTTCAACCACACTCACTTGCCTATTTTCCTGCTTGCAGACCTCAATACACAACACCCTACATTCCACCACAATACCACAAATATGCATGGCCAACAGCTTCACCAAATATACACCCAAAAACATCTATTCTTTCTTGGCCCCGACTTCTCTACTTTTTTCAGTCATACAGGTTCTGGTAGACCTGATCTTATATTTACAACAGACTTGGCAACAACCTACAACACCAGGGTCCATTAAGGGCTCTGATCATATTCCCTTAATTTTCATGTTCTCCACCAATCCTATTTTCATTCCCAGCACTCCTCAATTCTCATATAATTCTCATATGCCTTAGAGCAAATTGGGACATGTTCAAACAAACAGATTGATGACACTGATCTTGTTGGAAAATCCGACACCATTTAATATTACATACAAGCAGATATTGTTGCTGCGTTGTATACACAAGTTACCCATAGAAAATGTAACTTGTAGTGGAACTTTCCGTCTATAGAAAACGGAATATCATTGCCACATACTATTATAAATTCACCAGCTATTCTGCTGGGAATTATTCTTAAATACATTAGTCTTTGGACTTTACCATCATAAAACCATCATATTTTAATTAACTTAATTATCAATATTAAAATAGAGTAAATGTGACCCTTCTATCACTTTCTGATATCTGGACAATGTAGGCCAGTGGCGTCAGGAGTGAGGGAGTGGTCAGCCATTGTTATTGTTCTTAGACCAGAGGCGCACGGGAGCAAATTCGGCTCCTGTTAATTTCTCTTGGACGAAGTGTTATGGAAACCAAAGGTCTGCCATTATCAACACGCTGTCAACAAATACAAGGAAAGTATTCTGCCGAAACCCATTTATCTAATCATTTTTGGCCATTAATGTCAGTAGATAGGGGCGTAGCGGTTAGAATGCGAACAGCCTCTTAAAAAAAGGTAATTAAGCCTTGGTCTTTCTGATTCATTGTACAGTGTTTTCTCTGATATAGCTGTCATATATTAGGATTCTGACTTTTAGCTAGCGCCCTTTTGACAGGTCAAGAAGAGGAAGCAAACTTTGTGAATCAGTTACTGGGTGATGGAAGCTGCCTCAAAGAGGATAATTTGGTGTCTACATCCTAGTTATACCTGATGAACCAAGCCTGCTGTGTAATAAGATAAGGAACCTCTTCAATGTATACTCTTATGTAGTTTAATACTGTAGTTTGATTGGCTGCATATATATAAATTCAATATAACCCCCCCCTCTAATGTGTAGTGGATCGATTTGTGAGATTATTGCAGAAGTACAGTCCACTTAACATTCTACCAATTGCTATCGAAATATATAAATTAACGTAAATATAAATTCTATATAAATTCATATAAATTAAATAAATATAAATCTCACAGGTCGGTTCCCACAGATCTCACATACAAATACAATGACAAACATCACACTGACATTGACACACAAGCATTCAACATACAAGATACCATCATCCATGCTGCAAACATCTCCATTCCTAAAACAACACACAAACCAAATTTCACTTTCACCCCTTCCATTCACACAAAACGCCTCTTAGCGTGTTATCATACTAGATTCTTACACAACATGCATCGTCATGGACAAGTACTCTGGGACCTTGCAACATTAAAAAAACACATCCCTAAAAACCTAGATGAAGACGAAGAACACACAAAACACTAGAGACACCTCATAGAACAAGCAGAACAACATAGAAAACTGATACCTCAGAAATTCCAGAAACAAATCAAACGCTTACAAGGATCAACTCGCGCACCGTTTAAATACCTTCTACAGAACAACAACAAAATCACTGATCCTGATGAAGTACTCAACATTTTTAAACACAACTGGGAACAAAATTTTCATCCTCATCCCCCTGAACCAAATGCCCTTCCCAACATTGAAGTAGTTGAAGACTGGATACACCAAAACAGACATGAAACTACACCTGACGACCTCATCCACTTTGATAACCTCAATTCAAGCACTGAACTACAGACTCTCCTGACTCCCGCTGATGTCAAGATAGCTCTCATGGGCACTCGTCACAGAGCCTTTGGTGCGTCTGGCATTGGACATACCCTTCTTAGACAACTCCCTGTTTCTATCATTGCTGCTATCACTAACTTATTCAACGCCTCCCTTGCCTCTGGATATTTCCATCTCACCTTCAAATCTGCTACTGCTGTTCTTATTCCAAAACCTGGGAAACTTCACACTGACCCCAAAGAACTATAGACCCATCAGCCTTCTAGAGACACTTGGTAAAGTCTTTGAATGGCTGGTCATCATGAGACTTAGAACCCACCTAGAAGACATTGACTTACTCACTAACAAACAGTTTGGATTTTGGGCTCACCGGTCCACACACGACGCCTTAAATATTATGACCAATTACCTCAGCATCAATCAGCACCAAAGAATTAAGACTGCACTCATCACTAAAGACGTTCAGAAGGCCTTTGATACTGTTTGGCATGACGGCCTAAAATTCAAACTATGCAATAACTTTAATCTTCCCCTTATCACCACCAAACTTTTTTCTAACGACTTAGACAATAGGACAATGAGGATTAAGTTCATCCGACAGCACTCTGACTACTTCAACTTACACGCCGGTGTTCCCCAAGACTCTGTTCTTGCCCCGACATTCTACATCCTATACATCAACGACATTCCTGACCCTGTTCATCACAACTCATTAACCATATGCTTCAGTGATGATGTCTCTCACCTTGTAACCAGCAACATCATTGATACACTATCACGCAGAGCACAAACAGAACCAGATACTGTCACAGAATGGGAGTATGTCTGGCGCATTAAAACCAACTCCAACAAATAAATAATCACCTACTTTTTCTGTAAAAGAACTATATGCCCTATTCCTGTTCAACTCTATTCACTCTCTCCTAATCCCACTAACATCTCTGTATCTGCTTCCACCACAGTTCTTGGCCTCATACTTGATCGACAACTACTCTTTCACACACACATTACACAGAAACATACAACAGCTCTCCAAACCATGAACAAATTGTACAGATTTAGATTTGCTAAACCTGACACAAAAATGCACCTCTATAAAGCACTCATTAGACCTGTCCTAATATTTGCTCCACTAGCTCTTTCTTTACCCGCAACTACTAATAAACTAAAGCTTCAGAGAATACAAAATAGAGCACTTAGATGGGTACTCAACACCCGATGGGACGAATTCAGTACCAGTGAGTCTTCATGAAAGTACCAACATTCCTGCCCTCAATGTCTACTGGAAAACTTTATTAGACAAACAACTTAATAGACTACTCACTTATCACGAACAACACATTGACTTTCTCTTACACACTCTCAGACATCTACGAAACACCTACGATCTCTTCTCCACCATCCATGATCCTCCTCCTAACCCCGTATTTTTTTTTTTTTAGATATATACAAGAGTTGTTACATTCTTGTACAGCCACTAGTACGCCTAGCGTTTCGGGCAGGTCCCTGGAATACGATCCCCGCCGCGAAGAATCGTTTTTATAACCAAGTGCACATTTTACTGTTGCGTTAAACAGAGGCTACAGTTAAGGATTTGCGCCCAGTAAATCCTCCCCGGCCAGGATACGAACCCATGACAAAGCGTTCGCGGAACTCCAGGCGAGTGTCTTACTACTACACCACGGAGACTGGTTTAGTTAATTTGATTTAGTTAAACTTTAGCTCTCAACACCAAGCATTCACCATCTATACATATTCAGTTCTCAACACCCAGCACAAACCATCAGTAAAAGTTCAGCCCTGACGCTTTTGAGCCAATCACTGCGATGTTGTGTGAGTTTTGTGATGTCCCTGTTGTTGCCACTGAGACACTCGACTGAGAATTTGCCTTAAAAAATCGCAACCAAACGACACACAGCTGGGTTTAGCCCTTGGCACTTTTTCTCCAACAAATCTACTTCCTCTCACCCCCTTATCTTCTTCTTCTTCTGTCCCCACTTCCAAGCTTGCCCTTCGGGGTATCTTATCCTGTATATATTCGATTCGATTCGATTGATCTTCATTATGTGCCACCTCTTGGGTGTCTTAATCTCATCAATCAATCAATCAATCAAGCCATCCAGTCTCATCAATCAATTAATCTTTGATCTCCAGTACGTGCTTCTGATTTCTGGCATCTGGTTTGATCTTCAGTACGTGCTTGTCGTTCTTCGGGATGTTGTTGTTGTTAAAGATTCGCTACCTGGAACAAAAAGTTCCAAGTAACACGGGCTATGGTGAGCCCGTAGATAGTTATTATTCTTCGGGACAGGTGCTGCTCACCAGCTTCGTTACCTCATCTTTTGGACGAGGAAGTGTTTCATAAAGATTTTATGGATGGTGATACTCATACTGAATTGAGATTTTAAAACATTCCAGTGCATAAAGGTAAGCAAACACTGTCGTGGGAGATCAGGTACGACCCCGAGCGACAACAGGAATTTAAGTACTCAGGTCACTAAGAAAATTGACGAGGGCAGGCTGATCACACTTGAGGGCAAAATTTTACCCAAATGACCTCCCTCACAAGTCATGGTCCCCCTAAACCAGGAACCACTCTTCCTCCAAGAATCGAACATTTATAGTCATAGTTTCATTTCTTCCGGGATCATCACGAAGCTACAAAAGGAGTAAGATCTCAAAATGCTCAGTTGCAGAGGTGCTCCAGTCAGAAATCACAAAGTTTGTTAACAACTGCCTCACCGGGCTAATTCCTGACGAAATTGAACCTCTTTTCTTTGGTGCATCAAAAAGAAGGATGGAAGGATCAGACCAAGTTCCGTTGGTAATACACTTCACCGCCTAGTTGCAAAGTCAGCATTAGCATGCCTTTGCGACGAGGTCCTTGGTAAGAAGATCGCTCACCTGAACAGGATGGACGAGAGGATTGAAGACATTGAAGCTCATGATGCACCTTACCTCAACACCCAGGCTTATTCCTCCCCTTCATCCTAAGTAGGTTCGATGACCTACTTTCTTAGATGTTCGCCATCGTTCATTAATATTATATCAGAAACGTATGACAGTTTGCTGAAATCAATGTTAGAAAAAGTCCTCAATATTTCTTCTGCAACTCAGTGGAAGCTGCGGGCTCACCGTAGCCCGGGCTTCTTGGAACTTTTTGTTCCAGGTAGCGAATCTTAAAACAACATCAGTGGAAGCAAGCCTCCCTTCCTGTCAACTTTGGGGGCCTTGGCGTTTGCACAGCAACACAAACTTCTGCACAAGGGTTCCTGGCCTCTTCAGTGGCATCTGACTACCCGATTATGTAAGTGAAGGAAATCCTACTCGATTACCTAGGTCAACAGGCAGGAGTACAAGATCGAAGCTTTATAAATTGCCCACCAAATTGGTCACTCTTGTAAGACAATCAATCTAGCTCCATTATAGACCAAGCAGCTGCAACACCAAATGACTCTGCCGGTCTAGAGCTGTAGCAGCTCTCCATGCAGGTGAGATCCTATTAGCAACCCCAATGTCAGCAACCGGCAAGCGTCTCACACCACAGTCTCTCCGAATTGCTGTGGCTCTCCGCCTCGCTCCCCAATCCACTGAATATAGGTGTATTTGCAGCGAGGCAATGGCCGACAGGTATGGCATGGCTTTCTCTGCCAAAGCACAGGACCATGGCATGCAAGACACAGCAAGGTAAATGACAATATTTAGAGGAGTCTTACCACAGCCGGTAAGGCCTCTCGCACCAGCAGAGAGAGAACCTCGTTTCCTAATGCCCCACAATTCTGATGAGTCTATCTGATCGCCTAGATGGGATCGTAGTGAACCCCTGGTTTCTCTACTGTTAATATCCGCCACAATGTGAAAACGATTTTAGGATTCTGCAAATACAAATCGGGAATACATGTCGATAACTTTATTATATATCCCAGGGACTTTTTGATTTGACTGAATCAAGGGACACCTAATGAGTAACTCCATGCACATAATGATGTGGTTTCTACAGCCACATGTAGAGATAGGCTATTGCCCTTTTTGTAGCACATACAGAGGTGCTCAAGCCCATCAGATGGCATCTTTCATAGCTGGTTAGTCACAGAGCAGATTCCATACACATAAGGAAGATGTCCAGAATATTCTCAAAGATCGGGGCATTGGCTACGCGACCTTATGCATGGCTACTGACGTAACCAGTAGCCAGAAAAACACTGAGGATGACCTTTACCATGGCCACCGCTGAGACTCACGCCACGTCTACAGACTTGAGATGTAGCGATGCAGCCTCTGCACCTAGGAGCACCACTTTACAGACTGCACATCCTCCTACTAACGCTTTCTGCTCTGTAATGACCTACATTCTTCGGTCTCCTCTGGCAGGAAGAAATCTAAAGGATGACGATTACCGTTTCCTCCACTGCCGTGCTTCAAACAGCAAACCCACTTCCGTCGGAATTCCCAGTCTTACCCAGGAAAACACATGTGACTCTCTCACCACCCCACGACGCTGCACCAAGCCGACCACACGACCTCTGACCACACCACCACCTGCAGGTTCCCCCCAAGACCACCCTTTTACCCATCCTTGTTTACCTCGCCGACAAAATGGCGGGCAACAACATTACCCGCTACATCCACGTCATCCACAGGCTACTCGCCACGAATGGACTTCTGACAGCTGCTGTACACGATTACCTTCCACAACTGTTCCCAGACCCTCCACCCAGGAAAGCCCTCATCGTCTGGCCACAGCAACTCTGCAGTCCGCGAGCTTGTCCTGGTTGCAGCCCCCAGGACAGCAGACCAGGATGATGAGGCCGACTCCGAAGACTTGACCGACTCTGATGACTTGACCGACTCCGATGTTTCAGTCGATGTCAGCGGCTCTCTTGCCCCTCATGCGGCGGCCCGGAAACCATCTCCCCCTCCACCTCCAGATTCCGTACAAGCATCAACCGGACTGACAGGCTCCCATGCTGCCTCCTCTGGTTATATCAAACGTGGCCACGCACTATCCATGGAGGACAGACAGCATAACTATCATTCACATGGTCGTCCCTCAAGAACGCCTCAACCACCTCTGTGACTAAGACACCATGAAGAAGGAAATTCGACCAGACAACCAACTTTGGGAAACTGGGATTAGGAAACTAATCCTCTTGTAACACCTGAACATCTCACCCTAGACCGGCCGACTGTGGCCAGCCCCGTCGACAGCCCTGCTGACTCCAGTGGCACTCAACTGTGAGCGTCGTGTACCCCATCAATTCACCGATCTGACTGGCACTATGATCTTGGATTGGATTGGGGCATCTGCACACCCCATTCCCACATCCACAACAGTAATTGAAGGTCTTTCGATGAAAAAGGCTGCCTATGATCCAACATTCCTCAGGCGAATCGTAGAAAAGCAAACACGCAGCATTGCAGTAGCAACAGACACCCACATCTTTCCAGACGGATCAGTGGACACATAATATGAGGATGCTGGTGTTGCTAAATTAATTTCAAAAGTGTTGCATTCGAACTGATTTACAGAGACTTTTGCAGAGCAATATAGTGTAGCCTATTGTGAGTAAACAAATTATATTTTACTTGGGTTTTTCCTTCCTCTTCATTTCTGTGAAGTGTTGTCGTACGGTTTACTGTACACCACTCTACTGTTGAGAAAGCACCAGACTGGGAGAGGTGACATCCCACTGTGTTGGAAGTATTACTTAACGGCAGAGGAAGGTAAGAATCTCCACAAGTTACAGCCCCGCTCCTGTACACAGTCCACTACGACTCACCATAGCCCGTGCTACTTGGAACTTTTTGTTCCCAGTAGCTGACTCTATAACAACAACAACATTGTAAGTCAAGTTGGCGACCTTGTGAATAACCTTATGGACATGCAACTCGACCTGGAAAATCATTGAGTTTTTATGTCCACGGACACCCCAGCAAGGACACTATAGTGGTCGAGTTATCTCACTCACTGCGAGGGGTAAGGCTGGGTTCGGTGGGAACCCTGCTCCACAGTTCGACTGAGGTGCTCCCCAAAGGTGAGGAGTGGTACCTAGGGAGGTGACTAGGGCCTCATCAGTGAGGAGCTCTAGGGCAGGGAATCTGGAGTGTCTGGAGAGACATCCTCGAGTGCTCCAGAGGAACATAGACTCCACCTAAGCCAGATTACACCGGAGTGGAAATTGGCGATTGTCGGAATCCCTAGTTGGGGTCCAGACCCGTCACAGTACTAACCTCAGAATTCATAATGCTGCCCTGTACCTAATCACCACAAGGGTATACTTTGTTGGCTTTGTTTCCTACTGCCACTAAGCTAGCCTTAATCCTCGCCCTTCCGTTCTCTCTCACATTGGTCACAGAAGCGATCGTTGCCTCACTACTGTTTCTTCGTTGTTCCTGATGTACGATCTAGCCTTTTTTGGGAGCTTTGTATACCCTGTTTGTGCATGCCGGCTTGAAATCTCTAACATGGAGCTTCGTGGGACATGGAAAAGAACCATCATTGTAGATGCCTCTACAATTGCAGCAAGATGGCAAGAAATTTTCCCCTTTTTAATCCTGACTCTACACCCTCGCGAGTCATGCTTCTTATCACAGTACCGACATTTGGGACCAAACTGGCATTTACAAGCCATATGTCCCCAATAAAAACATTTCCTGCAGATTGGGCTCCTCAATATATTTTGTCATTTTCCTGTATCCTAGTCCTTGTACAAAAATTTCCCCTGAGCCTCACCATTTAACACGCCAACAATCTGGCCTTGTTTATCACTAAGAGCAATGTTTCTCTTAGCCCCCACAACACCCATATTGTTGAGATGAAGAAATTCAAGATCCAAGTTAGATACTTAAAAACCGCAACCTTCGTGTAAATTAATCTTACTTCAGGAGTAAACAAAACAATATTCTGAATTCATCAGTTGTTAGATGTTCCATTGCCACCTTTGTCCCAACAGTTATATAGAGCTGATGAGCACCCTCCTTAAACATTGGTTTAAATTAACCAAATTCCTTTGCTAATTGAAACGTCCACTCTAACTTCTGACGAAAGTTTAGTTGACATGTCAAGGAAATAACTGCATTTTCCTTCTAACCAATGTCTGTTGCCGTGTGTGGTTTGTTGCATCTAGTAAAAATTATGCTGCTGAGATTGTACAGAACTTTGAAACCCTGATCTCGTCTGTTGTTGATCACTACACTTCTTCGGTCGTTTGTCACTGTCACTTGTTTTCATCTGTCTGCACATGTTTATTTTTTTTTGGGGGGGGGGGGGGGAAGGGGGCGGTCATTGCTACCTGCAAAGGCCTGGAATCGTCTTGTTTATCATCCTCACTCTCAGACTCAGCGACATAGCACAAAATCTCCTTTTACTCATGCAGGCCTCCTCTGCAATTTTTTGGGTACTCAAAGGCACTGGATCACAAGTTCACAACATTCAAGAGCACTCCAGGACACATTCGTCTGTCACAGAGGTTGAGAGAACTGTTTAATTTATTAAACAAATCGAAAAAGTCTAGCCAAACTAATGCCCAGAACAATATAAGTGTTTGTCGGGGAGCTTAAAGAATGCAATTCTTTAAGGAAGAATTCAATGAAAGAAGAGCTTTGTGAACAATTGTTGAGCATTCATAATAAATCATTGGTCGGGTAGCGTGCCGGAGTCTTGGTGGGTTGCTAATGTGATACAAATTTCAGGAAGGAGATATCAATTGCGTTTAACTATCAGCCAATTAGCTTAATGTCTACGATGGGAAAATTGCTTGAATCGAAAATTGTACAAGCCATTCGTCGTCATCTTGAAAACATATATTAATAAATGATTCACAATATGGTTGTATTTAAGAGCCACTCATGTTTGACAAATTTACTATCATTCAATTCCAGCATAATTGATACAGTGGAAAGTGAAAAGGTTTCTGACATTATGCACCTTGACTTTAGCATAGCTTTTAATAGTGCCACAGGAAAAAAATAATTAAAAAGATAGAGGCTCACAGTAGTGGGGGTGCTATTTTAAGTTGGATTAAGACATGGTTATACTAAAGGAAACAAATAGTATGAAAAGAATTAAGTCAAAGTGCGAAACTGCTGTAAGTTGAGTGCCTCAAAACCCTGTCCTAGGACCTCTGTTATTCATAATATATATAAATGATTTAGATTCAGAATTGAGAAGGAATACTTGCAAATTTTCCGACGATACGAAAGTCGGGAAGTAATTAATTTCAGAAAGAGAGTCAAACACACTTAAAGACGATCTTCATTTGTTTTGAAATGGCCAAAAGACTTGCAGATTCAGTTAAACTCTGACAAACATAAGGTTTAAGAGGCTAGGTAATGATGATAGTTATTAGGTAATGATGATAGGTCAATGTCATCTGGATGAATGGTGATCAGTTGAGTGGTGCTTTATCATGTTATGAATCTGTTATCTAAAATATATGTACAACTAATTCGTAACATATTTTAGATTAAGTAGTAGTATATTAATAATTTAGATGTAATAAAGGAGATTAGTGTGCTTTATGTTATCGATTGTTATTGTAAGAATGAGAGTAGTATTCATGAGTTTTGGATGATTTAGCATGTATTGTGCGTTGTATGGATATGTGAGGGCGCGCAGGCCAGTGAGTAGGCAGGTGGTACTGGAGGCTGACCAGATGTCAGGGATTACGGAATTGCCAACAGGTCGTATGAGTGAGGTGATTGAGTATATTACTGGCTGTTTCCTCGACGCCGATGTGTGTCACCATTTGGTCACCACTTGGTCCGGGAGACATCTCCCGTCACGCAGGGTGCAGTTGCGCCTACACAGATCTCCAGTATCATCTATTGATACTGGTGATGGCTCAAAAGGGCCACCACTTACGAGCTATTCATGCCCGTGCCACCTTTTGGGTGGCTTCATCTTCATCTTAACACATTCACAAGGGAGACATCTCCCGTCACGCAGGGTGCATTCGCACCTCCACAGATCTCCAGTATCAGCTCTTGATACTGGTAATGGCTCAAAAGGGCCACCACTTACGGGCTATTCATGCCCGTGCCACCTTTTGGGTGGCTTAATCTTTATCAATCAATCAATCGACGCCGATGTGGCCACATTCACACTGCGACCCGTTGAGAGTGTGGACACAACCTCAACGCTCTTTCATCATTATACACGATGCTAGTAATGATGTAAGGGCGAAGAGGTAGAACAGCTTATTGACAGTGCTCGGGTGCATGGGGGTATTGTGTAAAACCTTGGTTTGTGTCTCGGAGAGGTTGCAGGATCCAAGTAAGGTCAGTGGAACTTCCGGCTGCAGTGGAACTTCAGGCTCCGGCTGGGATCCTCTCGGACGTAGGTTCGAACCCTCGTCACGGCCCTTGTTCATTTGTTCATTTGATGCATCACGCAATTGTGACTTCTGTGTAATTGTTCTTATGTCCTTATGTTTTTATGTCTTTTGTATTCAGAGACTGCCATAAAGTTTTACTCTTGCTTCAAGCGTGTTTATGAATTTTTTTTTGGTCCTGGAGAGCAGGTTGCCTTTGACCTATTTGTTGATGAAGTAGCAGAGAAAAGCTGGGGTACCAGCTAGTTCAAAGGCTTTTGCGAGGTCCAGGAATGGTTCCTGGTCTGTCATTCAAGTAGGCTAACAGAGTTGTAATACATTCCACTGTGCCAACCCCCTCTTCTATAGGCATACATATCATGGCGCAGTTTAGGCATTTTCCACTCCAGTCTGTTGAGTGCCATTCTGTCAGCCATCTTGGCTGCACAGCTTTGGAGAGAGATGGGCCTGGGATTAGCTGGATCTTTGGGTTTTGGGATCGGCACTATGTCTGCTCAATTCCAAGCTGAAGGTCTAGTTTGAGAAGTCCAGGCTAAATTAATTAACCTTAGGTATGCAGCGTCTCCCTCTGGGCCCAGTTATTATTCGATTGATTGATTGAAGAAGATTAAGCCACCCAAAAGGTGGCACGGGCATGAATAGCCCATAAGTGGTGTCCCTTTGAGCCACCACTGTGGAGGTGCGACTGCACCCTGCGTGATGGGAGATGTCTCCCGAGTTATTATTCGATTGATTGATTGATAAAGATTAAGCCACCCAAGAGGTGGCACGGGCATGAATAGCCTGTAAGTGGTACTTTTTTCAGTAATTCTTTTCAGTATTCTGAGGTTGCATTTAATCGTCAAGATGTTATCGCGGGGGAGGATACTGCTTCACAGTCTTTATGAGGGTGTCCAGCTGCTGGACACCTTTGTTGACCAGGAGAGTGGCTATGTTGATGGCTTCAGGATGGCCACTGCAGGATTCAGGAACTCTTAAAGCTATTCTAAGGTCGTTGGTTGCTTCACATTCCAGAAGATAGTGAAGTAATGACTTTTCTGTGACAGTTTGGCAGAAGATGCACTTTCTCTGTCGGGGTTCACCAATCTCCCAGTTGCATCTGTAACCTAGACGTAGTCTATATAACCTAACTGCTATTTCCCTGTGGATTCCTTTTGGGATTTTAACCTTTCTAATTTGGTTGCCTGAAGATACCATGTTGCAGATGGCGAACCTTCAGCTATTCTCTGGTGTAGGTAGGCTTTGTTGAGGTGTGAGAGTTTTTTAGTGATGATGTTTTTTATGTTCTCTAGGCTGGGTTGAATTGTTTTATGTATCACTGGATGACGAGTTGCCAATTTAGCAATTTCATCAGCTTTCTCATTTAATGGGATTCCAACATTGGACGGGATTCAATTAAAGGTTATGTTGAGTCCTTTGCCTTTAGCGACTGCTCCAAGATACAAAATGGTGGTAATTATTTCCACGTTATCTTTCCACTGTTTTTGTCCTTGTATTTGAAGTGCAGCTTTTGAGTCTGTGTATATGATTGCATTTTGAGTGTTTTGTGCAATCACATATGCGAATGCCTGTTATATGGCAAACAGCTCAGTTTGGATTGATGATAATAGACCTCCCAGTCTCCAGTATGCCTGTACGCTGGCCGTGCAAAGAGCAGCGCCAGCACTCTCATATTCTGTGTTAACCGATCCGTCTGTGAAGATGTGGGTGGCTCCTGCTACTGCAATGCTATACATTTGCTCTTTTATTAAGCGCCTTAGGATTGTTGGATCATAGGCAGCCTTTTTAATTGGGAGACTTTCTATTACTATTTTGAAAGTAGGCTCTTCCCACGGTGCGGAAGGAGTGTAATTTGGGTGTGGTTGATCAAGAATCAATCTATCTAAGAATCTATCAAGAATCATGCGTTTTAAATGTAGTCTGTTTACGACTTTTCCTGCTTTTGCAGCCCAAGAGTTTCCATTGTTATGGCCTAGTCCAACCACCAAGGCCTGCCGTACTGGGATTGGATCAGAAGAAATAATTATCTTACTGATAATTGTAGCTGTCCTTTGTGATATGCTTTCTTGTAGAGAGGGCAAACCCGTCTCCAATTTAAGAGTTTCAAGCCTGGTCCACATGGGGGGGCTCCCAGTGCAGCTCTCATAGCATTGTTTTGGGCAACTTCAAGCTTTTTCCACTGTTGGTGTGATAGATTTATGAGTGCAGGTGCGGCATAATCGATCACTGATCTGACTGCCTGTACATAGTATGTGCGAAAGACTTGCAGATTAGCTCCTCCAGAGAGGGAGGTTAGCGACCTGAGGATTGCCGTCCGGGCAATCGCTCGTCCGGAGTTCGCTCTCTCAAGTAAGTGACCTCAGCATTAAAATTCATGTGTGTGTCCAGGATTATTCCAAGATACTGATAGGTGTCGACCCATTCAATTGGTTGACCCTGTACTGTGAGTTGGATGTTGGGCTTCTCTATTTTTATGGGCATGGCAACTTTGAGGGGTTGAGTTTGATCCCAATCTGTTTTGCCTCTTTACTGATGCAGTCTAAGCATTTGGGTGCAAGGCGCGCCGCATCCCTTCCTTTAATGATGATGACAAAGTCGTCCGCATAGTTTAGCAGCCTGCAGTGATGTGGAAGTTTCAACCTCATTATTCTTTCCATTAAACAGTTGAAGAGAAGAGGGCTGAGAATACCTCCTTGCGGTGTACCAATATGTCTTTTGTACTCAGAGACTGTGCTATGATGTTTTACTCTTGCTTCTCTGTTATTGAGACAGTTTTTGGTCCAGGAAAGCTGGTTGCCTCTGACCTCTTTGTCAATGAGGCAGCAGAGAATAGCTGGGGCGCTAGCCAGTTCAAAGGCTTTTTCGAGGTCCAGGAATATCAGCATTCCTGGTCTGTCATTCAAGTGGGCTAACATTCCACTGTGCCAACCCCTCTTCTATAGGCATACATATCATGGTGCAGTTTAGGCATTTTCCACTCCAGTCTGTTGAGTGCCATTCTGTCAGCCGTCTTTGCTGCACAGCTTTGGAGAGAGATGGGCCTGGAATTGCTGGATCTTCGAGTTTTAGTATCGGCACTATGTCTGCTCTATTCCAAGCAGAAGGCCTAGTTTGAGAAGTCCAGGCTAAATTAATTAACCTTAGGTATGCAGAGTCTCCCTCTGGGCCGATGTTTCTAATCATTTTATAGGTTATTTTGTCGGCTCCAGGGGATGTATCCTTGGAGTTTTTCTTAGCCCGATTCAGCTCATCCAGTGTGAAGGGAGCATTAGTGTCAGAGACTTCTTCACATGCTGTAAGGATTCTGTGCACCTTTCTTCCTCTAGTCCGGTCTGTACTGCTAATACATCTGGTGGAAGTTGATTACTGGCTGCTCTCTCTGCAAACCTGGTTGCCAGTACTTCGGCTTCCTGTTGAGGATCCTTGGGGTGTGGGGCTTTATTCCTTTTGGCCCGGAGAATTTTCTGCCACATCTCTCCGGGAGAGGTGTGTTCATTCAGGTGTGAACACCATTTCAGCCACTTTTGTTCTTTTATTAGTCTGGTCTCTCGATGCACATGTTCCTTGACCTCACAAAGTAAGATCCTGTTGCGGTCACTTGGCTGCTTTTTGTATAGCTTTCTTGTTCTGTTTAGTCTATGGTTGAGTTTTTTGACACGTTCGCAATAGTACCAATGATCTTTTTTTTTTTTTTTGAGATATATACAAGAGTTGTTACATTCTTGTACAGCCACTAGTACGTGTAGCGTTTCAGGCAGGTCCCTGGAATACGATCCCCGCCGCGAAGAATCGTTGGTACAACCAAGTACACATTTTACTGTTGCGTTAAACAGAGGCTACAGTTAAGGATTTGCGCCCAGTAAATCCTCCCCGGCCAGGATACGAACCCATGACAATGTGCTCGCGGAACGCCAGGCGAGTGTCTTACCACTACAACACAGAGACTGTATGGTGTCCGGTGAACTTTTTTTCAGTGGGATTGAGTGGTTGGCTGCACTTTGAATCGCTTTGACAAATTTTTTCTGCCTGATTAATGTCTTCGGGAAGATCATAGTTTCTATGCCACTCTGAAATGAGGTTTTGAAATCGGTCCCAGTTTGCTAAAGCAAAGTTCCAAGCTTCAGATGGAGGCGGAGGTGGGGACCCCATAGTGGTCGCTTGTGAGTGTGGGCTCAACTGACCATGTTGCTGCATCTCTTAGGGAGGCTGAAACGAAGGTAAGGTCTAATCTGCCTCCTTGGATGTGGGTAGGTTCATTCTTGTTTAGGATTTGTATTTTTGGAAACTGGTCTAGCAGATGTGCAATGTGAATGCCGGCTTCATTTGTTGTGTTCGAGCCCAGTGCCAATCGATGAAGGGCATTAAAATCTCCACAAATGATTGTGTTTGTTGTTGTCGCGTGTCCAAATAACACAGAGAGATCCATTTCGGCATGTGGAGACCTGTACACATTGAACACTTCAAGTTTGTCGTGTCTTAGCTCAATGGTTACTCCCATTACCTCTGTCCCTGCTCCACAATCGGGTGGGCTGGTTATGGACTTGGAGATCAGGTCACATTTTACATAGATTGCACATTGATCCATGGAAGGAAGAAGCCTCGATAGCCTGAGATTTTAGGTTCTAATCCGGCTCGAAGCAAGCTCTCCTGTAGTATCAGGATGTCTATGCTGATACTTGGTTGCTGCTATGCATTGCAAGTGTTGCAATTTAGTGCGCAGTCCTTGCGCATTCCATTGCAGGATCTTTAGACCTCTAGGTTCTTGGAATTTGCTGATAATTCTGTGATATCCATGGAGTCTGATGAACACGCCATGGAAGTTGCAATTGGTGTATAGGTTCTTAGTGGACCTGAAATTGACTCATCAATGTCGCTTTCCGACGAGTCCAGCTCGTCGGAAAGCGAAAAAAATCTGTTTTTTATGGGGGTGTCTCCTGCCCTGCTGTCTTGAAGGTGAGGATATTACATTTTCGAATTTCTTGAGCTTGTGCTCAATTGTTTTCCGAGTCTCTGTGGTTTGCTTGATTCCATGTGATGACAGCAGACTTTCGATCAATTCGGTGACCAAAGTTTCGTGCATTGGCCAGAGAGCGTCCAGTTCTGTGGGAGCACTATTTAATGTGCAGGTTTGGGGCCTGGTACTTTCTCAGTAGGAGCTTTGACACTGGAATTGTTACTCCTATTGGCCCCAGTGTGCTTACTGGATGAAATGGGAGGGCGAACAGGATTCTTGTGTCCTCCATCTTTCTTTTTGTCCTGTACGGAGGTCTTCACACCCTTCACCATGGCCGATGGTGAAGGACCGTGTGCACCCTCTACCTGAATGGGTAGACCCCACGCAGTTTTAGTGGGCAGGGGAGCTGGTATTAGTTTTGGTGGGGGCTTCGGCTCTGCTGTAGGCGTGGTGGGGTTCATATGAAGCCTTTTGAGCCTTTCAGGGCTTTTCAAGTTCCAGGCGTGATGTGCCTTGGAGCAATTTGGGCACTTTGCCTGAACAGGGTGGTTTGCCTTGTGTTTATCAATGCATATTTTTGTGTCATGGGGCTGGCTGCAAACTCCACACCTCACTGGGTGTTGGCAGCCATCTTTGTGATGCCCAAATCTCTGACATCTAAAGCATCTTAGGGGCTCTGGGGTGCAAGGCCTGTGTTGGAACACGTCCCAGATTCCAAGGTTAAGTTTCTCCGGGATCCGTCCTCTTACTGTGAGAAGGACTTGTCGGTTTTCCTGTTTTGTGGTTCTTACTTGGCATTTCTCTGCTGACACCACATAGTTCAGCTTTTCAAGATGGTCAAGGGCCATATGCAAGGGACAGTGGAGGACAATGATTTTTCGTATTTCATCCTCTGGTTTCAGTTCCTCACATTTTCTATAATTTTTCAGAATCGTAGCGGTCGACTCGTCTTTAGGCCTCAGAATGTATTCTCCTCTGAGATTTGGTTTTGCTCTGATCTGGAGCTCGCTACATACACCTCATCGTTCCGAACCTCTGCAGCCATCTTTGTGGTGGCCGAAGCGCTGACATCTGTAACAGCGCATGGGTTCTGGGTTGTTCAGTCTCAGCATGAATTGACCATAGATCCCAACACTAATAGCGTTGATGCGAGGTCCTTTTATTGTTACGAGAACCTGTCTTGTTTCTATATTGTTGTGCTTGCATCTTTCCGCTGTTGTGACATTTAGGCATTCTAGGAGTCTGTTTGCATGAACTTCGACCGGGAAATTTTGAACTATCATTTTGGTGATTTTTTTCTTCTGGTTTCAGTTCAACTAGGTGTTCTGTGTTCCTGAGGTTTCTGATTATATCCGGATTAGCTGTGGATATGTTATATCTACCTCTAATGTCGGGCTTGGCTCTAAGATCTGATCCTGGATCCTGATCATTGTCTTTTCCAGTGCGGCAATGTAAGCATATGGTAAGCATAAGTGGGACCATCTACTGGTTTTTTGGTTTTGAATATGGTCCTTTGCATTGGTTTGGGTGCTGCTCTTGAGTTCTGGTTGGTTTCCAGTTATTATTCGATTGATTGACTGATGAAGATTAAGCCACCCAAAAGGTGGCACGGGCATGAATAGCGCGTAAGTGGTGGCCCTTTTGAGCCATTACCAGTATCAAGAGCTGATACTGGAAATCTGCGGAGATGCAAATGCACCCTGCGTGACGAGAGATGTCTCCCTTATTAATGTGTTTAGATGAAGATGAAGCCACCCAAAAGGTGGCACGGGCATGAATAGCCAGTATGTGGTGGCCCTTTTGAGCCATCACCAGTATCAATAGATGATACTGGAGATCTGTGGAGGTGCGACTGCACCCTGCGTGACGGGAGATGTCTCCCGTGTGAATGTGTTAGGATGAATGTGTTAATGCAATATCTCTCATAGGCAACTGGGAACACTTCTATGGAAGAAATGAAATGTATGCTCGAGATGGGGTGCATCTATCGAGAGCTGGGGTTGTTGCTGTTGCGAACTCGTTGGAACCAGTGGTTAGAGGTGTTTGTTTGGGTTTAAACTGTTAGTAGATAGTGGTATGGGAATTGATTTGGAGGAAGGAGATAATAAAAGTATGTGTTTGGGGGAGAAAGGAATTGGCAAAATGATCAGGGAAATTGAAGGGCCTCAAAATAACAATTCACTTAGGGTATATTACACTAACAGTAGAAGTCTAAGAAATAAAATAAACGAATTAAATGCGCTTGTCTGCACAGAAAAAATATATATTATCGCGCTTACCAAACCGTGGATGAATGTAGAAAATAGAGAACTATTAGCTTAATATCAAATAAATGGATTTAAACTATTTCACACAGATAGATATATTAGACGAGGAGGAGGAGTAGCCATATACGTTAGGGACAATTTGAAATGTAGTCTCAAAGAGGGAATCAAGTCTGAGCCACACACAGAAACTATTTGGATAGAATTAAACGAAAAAAGCAAATAACATTATAATAGGAGTTATATATAGATTCACCAAATTTCACCAAATTTCACTATATTCACCAAATTTAGAGAGAATGGAAGCAAAGCATCTATGGGATGAAATATCTAGAGCATCTAGATCTAACAGTATTTACGTCATGGGTGACTTTAATTTTAGAGGAATAAACTGGTTGAACAAAACAGGGAATAAGGAAGCAGAAGATTTTCTGGAATTAATTGACGATTGCTTTCTTACGCAACACATTAAGGAACCAACGCGGGAAAATAATATTTTAGATTTAGTGTTAACTAACAGGGAAACACAAATTAAGGACATCGAAATAGGGAGTGAGCTAGGGAACAGTGATCATAAAGAAATCAGATTTAGCATAGAATGGAATAGATCTGTAGGAGAAAATTCTGTTAAAGTACCTGATTTTCGAAATGCTAATTTCAATAACCTAAGAAATTTATTGGGTCAAATAGATTAGAAAGTCTTGGGTATGGGGTGTGGGCCGGTTTTAGAGCTAGACGTGAACCCAGCGATAGGTGACGTAAAAGGGGTTTTCGATGTAGACTCAAAATATAACCTATTTAAAAATATTCTAAGCGAAGCCCAGGAATGTAGTATACCATATAAATTGAATAGATCGAATACTAATGATCCAAAGTGGATAACAAAGGATCTGAAGAACCTTATTGGTAAAAAGAGAGCGTGGTACAAACGGATTAAGAATGGGGAAGTCAGTTTAGAACAGGAATTCGTACAACTGGTTAGAAATACTAAAAAAGAGATAAGGAAAGCAAAAAGAAACTATGAAGTTCGCATAGCAGAGCAACAAAGACTAATCCTAAAGTTATACCGAACAAAGATTAGGGAGAGGATAGGTCCATTAAAAACTGAGACAGGTCAAATAACAGATAATGATGAAGAGATGAGTAGCATTTTTAATAAATATTTTATATCTGTATTTACTAAAGAGGAACTTAACAATATGCCTTCAGCCGAACAAGTATATGTGGGTGGGGACGAGGACAGGTTGACTAGTTTAGCAGTTACCAGGGAGGATGTAATTAAACAAATAGTTAAACTCAAACCAAACAAATCCCCAGGGCCGGATGAAGTGTTTGCCAGGGTGCTTAAAGAATGCAAAGAGGAGCTTTGCGACCCACTGTCAACCATATTTAATAAATCAATAGAGTCAGGCAGAGTGCCAGAGTTATTTAAAGTTACTAATGTGATACCAGATTTTAAGAAAGGAGATAGATCACTTGCGTCAAACTATCGGCCAATTAGCCTAACGTCTATTGTGCGAAAGTTACTCGAATCGATAATTGCAAAAAAATTCGTCTTCATCTTGAAAAACATTAATTAATAAATGAGTCGCAACATGGTTTTACAAATGGCCATTCATGTTTAACAAATTTGCTATCTTTTTATTCCAGCATAGTTGAGGCAGTTGATACTGGTAAGGATTGTGATGTCGTGTACCTTGACTTTAGCACAGCTTTTGATACGGTGCCACATGAAAGACTGATTAAAAAAATAGAGGCTCATGGTATTGGAGGTGCTATATTAAGTTGGATTAGGGCATGGCTATTCCAAAGGAAACAGAGAACTTCCACATCACTGCAGGCTGCTAAACTACGCGGACGACTTTGTCATCACCATAAAAGGAAGGGATGCGGCGCGCCTTGCACCCAAATGCTTAGACTGCATCAGTAAAGAGGCAAAACAGATTGGGATCAAACTGAACCCCTCAAAGTCAAAGGCCATGCCCATAAAAATACCGAAGCCCAACATCCAACTCACAGTACAGGGTCAATCAATTGAATGGGTCGACACCTATCAGTATCTAGGAATCATCCTGGACACACATGAATTTTAATGCTGAGGTCAGTTACTTGAGAGAGCGAACTGCGGCCCGGACGGCAATCCTCAGGTCGCTATCCTCCCTCTCTGGAGGAGCCAATCTGCAAGTCCTTGGCACATACTATGTGCAGGCAGTCAGATCAGTGATCGATTATGCCGCACCTGCACTCACAAATCTATCACACCAACAGTGGAAAAAGCTTGAAGTTGCCCAAAACGATAACAAAACTGTTATCGCAAAACTGTTGCGATAACAGCTTGATGCAAAGAGGAGCTTTGCGTTAACCATCAAGCTGTTATCGCGGGGGAGGATACTGCTTCACAGTCTTTATGAGGATGTCCAGCTGCTGAACACCTTTGTTGACCAGGAGAGTGTGTTGGCTGTGTTGATGGCTTCGGGGTGGCCACGCATGATTCAGGAACTCTTAAAGATCTTCTAAGGTCGTTGGTTGCTTCACATTCCAGAAGAATGCAAACTCAGAATACTGAGAAAAAAAAATTGTACCACTTACGGGCTATTCATGCCCGTGCCACCTCATGGGTGGCTTAATCTTTATCAATCAATCAATCGAATAATAACATCCTCATGAAGCTGGACACCCTCATAAAGACTGTGAAGCAGTATCCTTCCTCCGCGATAACAGCTTGATGGTTAAATGCAACCTCAGAATACTGAGAAATTTTTTTTTACCACTTACGGGCTATTCATAAGAACATAAGAACATAAGAACAAAGGCAACTGCAGAAGGCCTATTGGCCCATACGAGGCAGCTCCTATTTATAACCACCCAATCCCACTCATATACATGTCCAACCCATGCTTGAAACAATCGAGGGACCCCACCTCCACAATGTTACGCTGGCAATTGGTTCCACAAATCTACAACCCTGTTACTGAACCAGTATTTACCCAAGTCTTTCCTAAATCTAAACTTATCCAATTTATACCCATTGTTTCGTGTTCTGTCTTGTGTTGATACTTTTAATACCCTATGAATATCCCCTTTGATATGTCCATTCACCCACTTGTAAACCTCAATCATGTCACCCCTAACTCTTCGCCTTTCCAGTGAATGCAACTTAAGCTTTGTTAATCTTTCTTCATATGAAAGATTTCTAATTTGGGGAATTAACTTAGTCATCCTACGCTGGACACGTTCAAGTGAATTTATATCCATTCTATAATATGGCGACCAAAACTGAACTGCAAAATCTAAATGGGGCCTAACTAGAGCAAGATATAGCTTGAGAACCACACCAGGTGTCTTGTTACTAACGCTGCGATTAATAAATCCAAGTGTCCGATTTGCCTTATTACGAACATTTATGCATTGCTCCTTTTGTTTTAAATTCTTACTAATCATAACTCCCAGATCCCTTTCGCAATCCGACTTCGCAATCTCAACATCATCTAGCTCGTATCTTGTAACTCTATCATCATTACCTAACCTCAGAACTTTACATTTATCAGCATTAAACTGCATCTGCCAATCCTTTGACCATTTCAAAACCCTATCTAGATCAACTTGATGTGATAGTGAGTCCTCCTCCGAATTAATTTCCCTACCGATTTTCGTATCATCGGCAAATTTGCAAATGTTGCTACTCAAACCTGAATCTAAATCATTTATATATATTATAAACAACAGAGGTCCCAGGACAGAGCCTTGAGGCACTCCACTTACAACATTTTCCCACTCTGACTTGACTCCATTTATACTAACTCTCTGTTTCCTTTGGTATAGCCATGCCCTAATCCAGTTTAATATAGCACCCCCAATACCATGAGCCTCTATCTTTTTAATCAGTCTTTCATGTGGCACTGTATCAAAAGCTTTGCTAAAGTCAAGGTACACAACATCAAGGTTATGTTGAGTCCTTTGCCTTTAGCGACTGTTCCAAGATACAAAATGGGGTAATTATTTCCACGTTATCTTTCCACTGTTTTTGTCCTAGTATTTGAAGTGCAGCTTTTGAGTCTGTGTATGATTGCATTTTGAGTGTTTTGTGCAATCACATATGCGAATGCCTGTTGTATGGCAAACAGCTCAGTTTGGGTTGATGATACTTGTCCTCCCAGTCTCCAATATGCCTGTACGCTGGTCGTGCAAAGAGCAGCGCCAGCACTCTCATATTCTGTGTCAACCGATCCGTCTGTGAAGATGTGGGTGGATCTTGCTACTGCTATGCTATACATTTACTCTTCTATTATGCGCCTTAGGATTGTCGGATCATAGGCAGCCTTTTTCATTGGGAGACTTTCTATTACTATTTTGAAAGTATGCTCTTCCCACTGTGCGGAAGGAGTGTAATTTGGGTGTGGATGATCACCCTCTCTATCAAGAATCATGTTTTTAAAATGTAGTCTGTTTACGACTTTTCCTGCTCTTGCAGCCCAAGAGTTTCCATTGTTTTAGCCTAGTCCAACCACCAAGGCCTTTCGTACTGGGATTGGATCAGAAGAAATAATTATCTTACAGATAATTGTAGCTGTCTTTTGTGACAATCTTTCTTGAAGAGAGGGCAAACCCGTCTCCAGTCTAAGAGTTTCAAGCCTGGTCCACATGGGGGCTCCCAGTGCGGCTCTCATAGCATTGGTTTGGGCAACTTCAAGCTTTTTCCACTGTTAGTGTGATAGATTTGTGAGTGCAGGTGCGGCATAATCGATCACTGATCTGACTGCCTGTACATAGTATGTGCGAAGGACTTGCAGATTGGCTCCTCTAGAAAGGGAGGTTAGCGACCTGAGGATTGCCGTCCGGGCCGCAGTTCGCTCTCTCAAGTAAGTGACCTCAGCATTAAAATTCATGTGTGTGTCCAGGATGCTTCCTAGATACTGATAGGTGTCGACCCATTCAATTGATTGACCCTATACTGTGAGTTGGATGTTGGGCTTCGCTATTTTTATGGGCATTGCCTTTGACTTTGAGGGGTTGAGTTTGATACCAATCTGTTTTGCCTCTTTACTGATGCAGTCTAAGCATTTGGGTGCAAAGCGCGCAGCATCCCTTCCTTTTATGATGATGACAAAGTCGTCCGCGAAGTTTAGCAGCCTGCAGTGATGTGGAAGTTTCAGCCTCATTATTCTTTCCATTAAACAGTTGAAGAGAAGAGGGCTGAGAATACCTCCTTGCGGTTTACCATTTTCATGTATTTTGTACTCAGAGACTGTGCCATGAAGTTTTACTCTTGCTTCTCTGTTTATGAGACAGTTTTTGGTCCAGGAGAACAGGTTGCCTCTGACCTCTTTGTCAATGAGGCAGGAGAGAATAGCTGGGGCGCTTGCCAGTTCAAAGGCTTTTTCGAGGTCCAGGAATATCAGCATTCGTGGCCTGTCATTCAAGTGGGCTAACAGAGTTGTAATACATTCCACTGTGCCAACCCCTCTTCTATAGGCATACATATCATGGTGCAGTTTAGGCATTTTCCACTCCAGTCAATATTGAGTGCAATTCTTTCAGCCGTCTTGGCTGCACAGCTTTGGAGAGAGATGGGCCTGGGATTAGCTGGATCTTTGGGTTTTGGGATCGGCGCTATGTCTGCTCTATTCCAAGCAGAAGGTCTAGTTTGAGAAGTCCAGGCTAAGTTAATTAACCTTAGGTATGCAGCGTCTCCCTCTGGGCCTAGGTTTCTAATCATTTTATAGGGTTATTTGTCGGCTCCAGGGGATGTATCCTTGAAGTTTTTCTTACCCCGATTGAGCTCATCCAGTGTGAAGGGGGCATTAGTGTCAGAGACTTCTTCACATGCTGTAAGGATTCTGTGCCACCTTTCTTCCTCTAATCCGGTCTGTACTGCTAATACATCTGGTGGAAGTTGATTGCTGGCTGCTCTCTCTGCAAACCTGGTTGCCAGTACTTCGGCTTCCCGTTGAGGATCCTTGGGGTGTGGAGCTCTAGGTGTTTTATTCCCTTTGACTCGGTGAATTTGCTGCCACATCTCTCCGAGAAAGGTGTGTTCATTCAGGTGTGAACACCATTCCAGCCACTTTTGTTCTTTTATTTGTCTGGTCTCTCGATGCACATGTTCCTTGACCTCACAAAGTAAGATCCTGTTGCGGTTACTTGGCTGCTTTTTGTATAGCTTTCTTGTTCTGTTGAGTCTATGGTTGAGTTCTTTGACACGTTCGCAATAGTACCAATGATCTTTATGGTGTCCGGTGGACTGTTTTTCAGAGGGATTGAGTGGTTGGTTGCACTTTGAATCGCTTTGACAAATTCTTGTTCTGCCTGATTAATGTCTTCGGGAAGATCATAGTTTCTATGCCACTCTGAAATGAGGTTTTGAAATTGGTCCCAGTTTGCTAAAGCAAAGTTCCAGGCTTCAGATGGAGGCGGAGGTGGGGACCCCATAGTGGTCGCTTGTGAGTGTGGGCTCAACTGACCATGTTGCTGCATCTCTTAGGGAGACTGAAACGAAGGTTAGGTCTAATCTGCCTCCATGGATGTAGGTAGGTTCATTCTTGTTTAGGATTTGTATTTCTGGAAGCTGGTCTAGTAGATGAGAAATGTGAATGCCGGCTTCATTTGTTGTGTTCGAGCCCAGTGCCAACCGATGATGGGCATTAAAATCTCCACAAATGATTGTGTTTGTTGTTGATCTCTCTGTGTCCAAATAACACAGAGAGATCCATTTCGGCTTGTGGAGACCTGTACACATTAAACACTTCAAGTTTGTCGTGTCTTAGCTCAATGGTTACTCTCATTACCTCTGTCCTTGCTCCATAATTGGGTGGGCTGGTTATTTACTTGGAGATCAGGTCACATTTTACATAGATTGCACATTCCCTGGATTGCCCATTGATCCATGGAAGGAAGAAGCCTCGATAGCCTGAGATTTTAGTTTCTAATCCGGCTCGAAGCAAGCTCTCCTGTAGTATCAGGATGTCTATGCCCTTGGTTGCTGCTATGCATTGCAAGTGTTGCACTTTAGTGCGCAGTCCTTGCGCATTCCATTGCAGGATCTTTAGACCTCTAGGTTCTTGTAATTTGCTGATAATTCTGTGGTATCCATGGAGTCTGATGAACACGCCATGGAAGTTGCAATTGGTGTATAGGTTCTTAGTGGACCTGAAATTGACTCATCAATGTCGCTTTCCATCGAGCTGGACTCTATCTGTTTTTTATGGGGGTGTCTCCTGCCCTGCTGTCTTGAAGGTGTGGAGGGGGACCTGTTATTATTCTGTTGTTGTTAAAGCTTTAGCTACTCAGGACGAAGTGTCCATGTAGCACGGGCTATGGTGAGCCCGTAATTGAGTTTGGTTATACATGATAACCTTTTTCCTGTGATATTTGGGTCTAAGTTTAAAATGGAGGACTTCTTTTTCCCTGCTTATTTATCGCTTCTGTTTTAGTGCACTGGTTTTAATCTTGTTTTATTAACATTATCTTGGTGGCGGATGTAGAAGCAGAATGCTCACTAATGAGTCTCATTCCTCAACAGTTTTTCTAATCATTGTAGTCGCGGTGGAATGTGCATCTAATGCAGCTGCTGTCGTTGGATTAATGTTGAGTTTGATGCGCAGGAGTTCAGTAGCTTCACATTCCAGTAAGTAGTGTAATAGTGGCGCCTCTGCTTCAGTTTCACAGATGTGACACTCCTTAACTATTGGGTTCATTACCTCCCAGCAGCACTTGTAACCAAGTCTGAGTCTGTGTATGGCTACTGCAATGTCTCTGGATATCTTTTTGCCAGGCTTGAAAGAGGAGTAACCAGTGGCTTGTTCGTACCATATCGCAGTGGATCTTCCTTCCGCTACTTTGGCTCTGTGGCGACTTTTGATTGTTGAGAATATTTTCTTCTTGATTTGCTCCTTTATCTGTGAGAAACTTGGAGGTATTTGAACCTGTACAACAGGTAGAGCAGTGGCAGTTTTTGCTAGTGAGTCTGCCTTTTCATTACCATCTATGCCAATGTGACTTGGTATCCAATTTAGGGTGATTGACAGCCCTCGATTATGGGCATCTTTTCCTATATGGTGAATTTCTGTGAGGAGTTGTATATTATCTCTGTGCTGACTGGATAACAATGCCTGGAGCGAAGATTTAGAGTCTGTATGAATGATGACATCATGTAAATTATTCTCAATTGTATAGTTTATTGCCTCCTTCAGGGCATATAATTCTGTTTGCAATGTTGAGCACCCACTATTCATGCTCCAGTAAGCTTCATGGTTGGTAGTGTAAACTGCTGCCCCAGCAGAATCTTTTTCTTGATCAACTGAACCGTCTGTGAAGATGTGAGTCGTTGTGGGTCTAGAGATAGTTTCCATTTGTTGCTCTATTACTTCCTTGAGCCTCTGCGGGTCACATGCTGATTTTTTAACTGGCAATCTTTCAATGATTATCTTTATCAAATCAAATCAAATGTTTATTTAGGTAAGGTACATACATACAAGAGATTTTACAAAGAGTGATAGATTTATAGATAGGGCTAGTACATACAATGCCTAAAGCCACTATTACGCACAGCGTTTCGGGCATGAAAAACTTAAATGACTAAAGCTTAATACTAATTGAGCATAAAGAGTAAAATGAAAACATGGAATGAAAACATAGCTGAAAAAGCAGCACAAATACAATTCTGTCGACAAACAGCGCTCTTTAAAAAAAAACAGACATTGGTTGACAATAGAGGGGTAAGGTAGGTTACAGGGAATTTATTAGCTATAGCTTCGTTTTTATCTTAAACTGGTTGAGAGAGGTACAGTCTTTAACATGGTTGGGAAGGTCATTCCACAATCTGGGTCCCTTGATTTGTAGAGCATTTCTAGTTTGATTAAGTCGTACTCTAGGAATATCAAAACTGTATTTATTTCTGGTGTGGTGCTCATGGGTTCTGTTACAACCTTCTATGAAGCTTTTGAGGTCAGGATTGGCATTACAGTATAGCGTTTTATATATGTATAATATACACATGAGAGAATGTGCAGTGACTTAATGTCTAACATATTCAGAGATTTGAGTAGGGGTACCGAGTGATGTCTGGGGTCAGAGTTGGATATTGTCCTAATAGCAGCTTTGTGTTGAGTAATTAGAGGACGTAAATGATTTTGGGTAGTAGAGCCCCAAGCACAAATACCATAGTTGAGATATGGATAGATGAGGGAGTAATAGAGAGTCACCAGGGCAGGGCGGGGTACATAATATCTGATCTTAGAAAGAATGCCAACAGTTTTTGAAACTTTTTTTGATATATTTAGAATGTGTCCCTGGAAATTCAGCTTGTGGTCAATGAGAACGCCAAGGAATTTGCCATCTAATTTGTTACAAATTTGGGTATTGTTTATTTTGAGATTTATTTATTTTGATTCGATTCTTCCCATGGAGGAGGCTGTCGAAAGTGTTGATATGGTCTATCTTCCCCTTTGTTTTTAATGGTCCATTTCATGTCCATTTTCTCTAAAATCTTGACCACATTATCCATCCATGAGTTTGTTCTATACTGTAGGTTTTTCTGAAAGGATCTCTGTATGCTGTCTTTGATTGACAGCCTGGCGGTTGTTCCAGTAAGTTTTCCTATTATGGTGGCTATCCTGTGTTTCATCCTGTTTTCTAATGCTGGTAAATTTGTTTCCATTCTAAGGTTCTCTCTACGCGTCCATATAGGTGCTCCCAGCATTGTTCTCAGAGCATCATTTTGAGACACTTCGAGTTTCTCCCATTGGTTATTACTGAGGGATGTAAGAACAGGAGCAGCATAGTCGATGAGTGACCTAACTGCTTGAACGTAGTACATTTTGAGTACTGGTAGAGATACACCCTCTCTAAGACTGGTCAAAGAGCGCAAAGCTGAGTTTCTGGCTTTACAGCGTTGCCGAAGATATTCAATTTCTTGAGTGAATTTCAACTGGTTGTCTATTATGACTCCTAGGTATTGAAAAGAGGTAACCCACTCAATTTCTTGTCCTTGTATTGCCAGTCTGATGTCTTGAGTTCTCATTTTAACGGCCATTGCTTTTGTTTTATTGCTGTTTATTTTCACTGCTAAGCGTTCCGCTTCCTTGCTGATAATATCTAGGCATTTTTGTGCATGGTTCCTTGCACCTTTGCCATTGATGATGACCACAAAGTCGTCTGCATAGTTAAGTAGTTTGGCTTTTGGTAGCTTGAGCTTCATGAATTGTTCCATGAGACAGTTGAAGAGGAAGGGGCTTAGTATTCCTCCCTGCGGAGTTCCATTTTCCAGCCGCTTTGAGGTCGATGTTTTTCCTTGGAATTTGACTTTAGCTTCTCGGTAAAGCAGGCTTCCTTTGGCAAAAGCAAGAGCATGTCCTTTGATTTCCTTATCCACAAGGCAGCACAGTGTAGCTGGAGCACTGGCTAACTCAAAGGCTTTTTCAAGGTCTAGAAAAATAAGGATTCCAGGTTTGTCACTGATTTTATCCAGGAGGGAGGTAAGGCATTCTGTGGTTCTAACACCTTTTCTGTAAGCAAACATATTTTGGTGTAGTGGATTGGCTTTCCATTCAATGTCGATTAAGGGCCATTCTTTCTGCAGTTTTGGCCAGACAGCTTGTTAATGAGATGGGTCTTGGATTTCCTGGGTCTTTAGGTTTTGGAATGGGAACTATAATTGCACTGTTCCAAGAGAGTGGTCGGGTTCTTGTCACCCATACTCCGTTGATGAGATTCAAGAAGGCTTCTTCACCCTTTTCTCCTAGCTTGGAGAAAAGGGTGAAGGGAAAAAAATAGAGCTCCTCGCCTGGAGCTGTATTTTTAGTTTTCTTTGTAGCACTTCTGAGTTCTTTCAGATTGAAAGGTTGGTCTAGTTCGTCAGGTAAGGCTAAAGCATCATCTATTTTTTTCCATCTTGCTGCTTGAAGTCTTTGTTGGTGAGTCAGAGTTGCTTGAGGAAGTTGAGTGGAACTGGCTCCTGAAGCAAATAGATTTGCTAGCCTTTCTGCTTCTTGCTCTGGATGAACATGGTGCGGCGGAGCAGGAGGCGATTTTCCTTTGGCCTTGTTGATTTGCCTCCAGATGTCGCCCAAGGATGTGTGCTGATTTAGCTTGGCACACCACTCGAGCCATTTTTCTTCTCTGATTTGTGCTGTTTCTTCGTGCACATGATCTCGGACAGCTCTAAGAAGTCCTAGATTAGCTTCGGTTCTATCTCTTCTGAAATTCTTTCGTGCACGATTTAGTCTGTTATGTAGCTCTTTGATCCTATCACAGTAATACCAATGGTCCTTGTGTTGTTGGGTAATTGTTTTCCTCTTAGGGATGGCGTGATTTGCTGCTCTATGTATTGCATTTACTAAATCTTTTTCCATTTCTTCAGTGTTGTCAGGAGGAGTGTAGTTTTGGTGCCAAGTTTCGAGAGCTTCCTGAAACTTCGTCCAATCTGCCTTGATAAAGTCCCATCCGGGAGCTGGAGGTCTAGGAGGTAGTGCTATATTAATAACTGTTTTTGTAGCAAAGTGGTCACTGGTCAGAACATGATCAACTGACCAATGACACAACTCATAAACACTGGTTGAAACAAACGTGAGATCCAACTTTCCCCCACCAGTAGTGGGTTGGTTCCGTCGAATTAAGCAGACTGATTTCTGGCACTTCATCCAAAAGATGTTCAATATGTCTTCTGTTGGCGTCGGTTCTTGGTGAATCAAGAAGTAATTCACTATGAGCGTTGAAGTCACCAGAGATGATAGTAGGTGTAGTGACTGCTATTTCAAAGATTGTTGAGAGATCCATGTCATGTTCTCTCTGGCTCTTGTATACATTGAAGATGGACAGCGTTGAGTTCCTCATAGTGAGTTTAACTCCCATAATTTCGACGTTCTCGCCACAGTTGGGCAGGTCTGTGATTGCCGTGGCATTGATATGATTTCTTACTAGAATTGAAATGCCTCTGGTGCCACCTTGTGCCATAGGGCAGTGGAATCCTTGATATTCTGGAATATTGATAAATCTGCCAGTCCTGGTGAGTGTTTCTTGGAGTAGAACAATATCAATGCTATCCTTGAGAAGCACTGCTCTGAGTGTTTGTGCTTTGCTTTTGAATCCTTGAATATTCCATTGTATAATTTTGAGATTGTCCATTTTTCCGTTATAGTGGAATCATTGAGTCCATGGTTTTTACAGTACTGGTTTTCCCGACAGTTTGTGTCTTCTTGGCTGGAGTGGAGACTTTCTTCTTGGTGGGTGAGGAGACTCCTTTGTTGGGCCGGAGCGCCCCTGCTACATCCAGCCACTGGGGCCCCCGATGATGCGAGGGACGGAAGAGACATCTCCCGTCAACACATCACAAGGCGCAGTGTGGTCACAATGCGACCCAAACGTCTTAAGGTCAGAGCTACTCCACTTGACGGTCATGCTATCGGAAGAAGCAATACTTTAAAGGTCCTGAAGGACGTAACTGGCCTCAAACCCGCTGATATTAGTCAGGAAGGTGAAGATATCGTGCTCTACTTTTCATGTGAAGAGGAGCTAGAAAAACTCCTCGCTAACGATGCCTTTCTTCGCAAAGAGCACTACCTACATCCTCACTTCCCACGTCAGTTCCTGGCCGGAAGAACTGTTTTTACCAGCAGGACTAGCCGGTGGATCGCTGAGCGACCTCAACATCATATCATAAACAATATCGAGGACGAAAATCCAAACCTGTCGGTATTCAACCTAGAGTTCTGCAACACCGACAAAACATCAATGAAGATTACGTTTACCACCATAGCTGCGGCCACCCAAGCTGCCACACAAGGATTCTACTGCTTCGGCCTAAAAATACCACCCCACCAAATAAAAAAGGAACGATACCATGAGATCCAGCAGTGCTTCAAGTGCTACGAGCTCTCCCACCCGACCAACAAGTGTCAGCACCCTGTCCAGAGGTGCAGCCTGTGCGCACTGGACCATCACTACTCCATATGCAAGGCAACAGTCCATCACTGCTTGCTCTGTGATGGCAATCACCCCGCAATTTCCTACCGCTGCCCCCGCAGACAGGAAATCATCAAGGCCCAGGTTGAAGCCAAAAGAAACAACTCGTCTACCTCCTCGACCAGAGCCCCAAGTCTGTTCAACCCACCACCTTAGCTCTCACTAGTCGACCAGAAGACTTTCCGGTCTTACCAACATGTGGCTCCTCCCAGCAGGCGACACAGCCTTCTCATTGGGGACCCAAGGTCCCCAAGGTCCCACAGGCTCCTTCACAGCCCCCTGCATCACGTGCAGGCATTATCCCTGGTCTTCTTAAACTAGCGGAAAGGCTTGCAGGACCAGACAACCAGCGCTTTGTCAGTGAACTAAACGCATTATACATAGACAATGGCCTGGCCCCCATCATAGCCACTAGCGTAAATCTCACTGCCTCCTCAACCACTCCGGAGACTACCACCAGGACGACCATGTGGTCAACTTCAACACCGACTCCAGAACCGCCCATGACCCGGGTGACACAAACTGAGGTAATTCCTTCTCCAGCTCCCAACACTCCTACCATCACTATCTCAGCAGCCGCGCTAGCAGACGTGCTGTCTACAAACAATAACAGCACCACCAGCGCTCCTGAAATAGCTACAACCACCAATCAACGACACCTAAACCTACCTAAGGCTGCGAGGCGAAAGACAAAAACGCCCACTACGGAGGTTACGGACTCCTCTGACGAGGAAATCATAGGAGCTCCACCGCCGCATCACAGATACGACCCCTACACGGTTCAAGACTTCCTCATGGAGGCCACGTCACCAAACTCTAACGACAGCACTGCTCAGCCAAAGTCGCAGGCAAAGAAAAAACGGAAAACCTAGAGGTCTACACTAACCCCCACCAGCTCCATAACTGGTATAGCCAGCCCTCCAGGCTGAAAACCATCATGAAGACCCTTCATCATGAAGACTCTAATATCAGCAGCCACTGATACAGATAATGGCTCCAAAGAGCCTCCACTTACGAGCTCACCATAGCCCGTGCTACTGGAACTTATTGTTCTGAGTAGCGAATCTTAAACAACAACAACAATAACCCGATGATGCAGGGATCATCATTCCTGCCTGGGAGGTCCCGGAGGCAACGGCAGGCATGTTCACCCTGCCGCCCCGATCCATTCTGTTGCTGTCTCCCAGTGGAGCAGTGCTCTCCTGCCCCCTCCAGTTGTTGGAGGCCCCGTCCTTGCCTAGACCAGAAGGACCCGGCGCGCCAGACTGTTGCTGATCTTCATTTATTCGGACTTGCCGAGGGGTGTACCACTGGGTTTTTACCGAGGGTCTGGTCGATTGGGGTCTCGAAGTTTTTACTTTGGGTTGCTGGGTTGATCCGAAGGCTAGTATTCTTTTCACCCTTTCTGGACATCGTTTGTTCCAGGCGTGATGTGTATCCCTGCAGTTCGGGCATTTTGCGTTCGTTTGTCTGCCTTCTTTGTGCAGATTCTTGCATATGTCGGTATGTTATTATTCGCTACTCTGCTGCATATATGCTCGGGCAACACATCACCGCTCTTCAAAGGTTGACAGGAATAGTATGTGGAAGTTGGGAAAGGTTCCATAATTAGTACCAAGAAGAGCTTTGCTTCTCTCATTAGGCTAATGCGTTTTTCTGTTGTGACGGCGACCAGTTTTGGTCGCCGTACTACAGAACGGATATAAATTCACTTGAACGTGTCCAGCGCAGGATGAGTAAGTTAATTCCACAAATTAGAAATCTTTCATATGCAGAGATTAAAAAAGCTTAAATTGCATTCAGTGGAATGGCGAAGAGTTAGCGGTGACATGATGGAGTTTTATAAGTGGATGAAAGGACATAACAAATGTGATATTAATAGGGTACTAAAAGTATCAACACAAGACAGAACACGAAACAATGGTATAAATTGGATAAGTTAAGATTTAGGAAAGACTTAGGAAAATACTGGTTCGGTAACAGGGTTGTTGATTTGCGGAACCAATTACCACATAACGTGTTGAAGGTGGGGTCCCTCGATTGTTTCAAGCGTGGGTTGGACATGTATATAAGTGGGATTGGGTGGTTACAAATAGGAGCTGCCTCGTATGGGCTAATAGACCTTCTGCAGTTGCATTGTTCTTAGTTGCAGTTGCGAATCTGACACTAGGTAGAGTGCCGGAGTCGTGGAAGGTAGCTAATGTGGTACCAATTTTTAAGAAAGGAGATAGATCACTTGCGTCAAACTATCGGCCAATTAGCTTAACGTCTATTGTGGGAAAGTTACTTGAATCGATAATTGCAAATACAATTCGTCTTCATCTTGAAAAACACAAATTAATAATGAGTCGCAACATGGCTTTACAAATGGCCGTTTATGTTTAACAAATTTGCTAACTTTTTATTCCAGCATAGTTGAGGCAGTTGATAGTGGTAAGGATTGTGATGTTGTGTACCTTTACTTTAGCAAAGCTTTTGATACAGTGTCACATGAAAGACTGATAAAAAAAATAGAGGCTCATGGTATTGGGGGTGCTATATTAAGTTGGACTAGGGCATGGCTATTCCAAAGGAAACAGAGTTAGTATAAATGGGGTTAAGTCAGAGTGGGATGATGTTGTTAGTGGAGTACCACAGGGCTCTGTCCTGGGACCTCTGTTGTTTATAATATATATAAATGATTTAGATTCAGGTTTGAGTAGCAACATTTGCAAATTTGCAGATGATACAAAAATCGGCAGGGAAATTAACACAGAAGAAGACTCGCTATCACTTCAAGTTGATCTAAATAGAGTTTTGAAATGGTCAAAAGATTGGCAGATGCAGGTTAATGCTGATAAATTTAAAGTTCTGAGGCTAGGTAATGATGATAGAGTTACAAGATACGAGCTTGATTGTGTTGAGATTGCGAAGTCGGATTGCGAAAGGCAACCTTGAAGTTATGATTAGTAAGAATTTAAAACAAAAGGATCTATGCCTGAATGTTTGTAATAAGGCAAATAGGACACTTGGATTTATTAATTGAAGCGTTAGTAACAAGACACATGGTGTTGTTCTTCAGCTATATCTTGCTCTGGTTAGGCCCCATTTAGAATATGCAGTTCAGTTTTGGTCGTCATACTATAGAATGGATATAAATTCACTTGAACGTGTCCAGCGTAGAATGACTAAGTTAATTCCGCAAATTAGAAATCTTTCATATTAAGAAAGATTAACAAAGCTTAACTTGCATTCACTGGAAAGGCGAAGAGTTAGGGGTGACATGATATAGGTTTACAAGTGGATGAATGGACATAACAGAGGGGATATTAATAGGGTATTAAAAGTATCAACACGGGACAGAACACGAAACAATGGGTATAAATTGGATAACTTTAGATTTAGGAAATCTGCCAAACTGTCACAGAAAAGCCATTACTTCACTATCTTCTGGAATGTGAAGCAACCAATGACCTTAGAAGAGCTTTAAGAGTTCCTGAATCATGCAGTGGCCACCCTGAAGCCATCAACACAGCCACTCTCCTGGTCAACAAAGGTGTCCAGCAGCTGGACACCCTCATAAAGACTGTGAAGCAGTATCCTCCCCCTCGATAACAGCTTGATGGTTAAATGCAACCTCAGAATACTGAGAAAAACAAAAAAAATTGTACCACTTACGGGCTATTCATGCCCGTGCCACCTCTTGGGTGGCTTAATCTTTATCAATCAATCATTGAGGAAAGACTTGGGTTAATACTGATTCGGTAACAGGGTTGTTGATTTGTGGAACCGGTTGCCGCGTGGCGTGGTCCCTCGATTGTTTCAAGCGTGGGTTGGACATGTTTATGAGTGGGATTGGGTGGTTATAGATAGGAGCTGCCTCGTATGGGCCATTAGGCCTTCTGCAGTTTCCTTTGTTCTTATGTTCTAATTTAAATCGTCTTGAACGTAAGAATAAGGGTAACTTTATTACCCTTAATTAAGGTTATAATAAAGCAATATTCTTTTCATTATTGAAGTGATAGTGAGTCTTCTGTGTTTATTTCCCTACTGATTTTCGTGTCATTGGCAAATTCACAATTATTTCTGCTCAAACCTGAATCTATATCGTTTACATCAGTTTGGTCATCATATCTCCTATCACGTTATTTTGACTCATTGTTATCCGTTACTGTGATCCATTTTGCAACCATACATTTAACAAAGACAATGTGGAGGTAATTTTATGCGAATTAGCAATAATAATTAGCAATAAATTAGCAATTCAATACCCATTTATTTACGTAGGAGGAAAGGCTAGGTGTTTTACCAGAGATCATTGTTAATTACCAATGTCCATGCTTTTAGAATATTGTCTTATCGTATAATGTTCTTCAATAAAGAGAGATTTCCAGCAAAACGGTAATAAAATTACACTTCATACTGAACAAGTGTTCACGTTATCTTTAAAAACATTCACAAAATGTCTGACGAAAGCAAGACAATAAACATTTGATGTATTGGTAATTTATAACACAAAGCAACTATGGATGCACAATGCTTTTATACTTCCTTTTTGTGATATATTACTAAAGATAACAGCCACTCCTTCATGTAACACTCGGCTCTCTACTTTCAGTATTAACCAGTTTATAGTTATATTGCTAATTCAAAGTTCTTTGTTCGTTATTGCTAATTCATAAGTTACAAGTTATAAGTTATATTGCTAATTCAAAGGTCGGCCAGAGAGAGTGAGGTGCGTCGCAGGTATATAATTCTGGCATCTGGTTTGATCTTCCACCATTTGGTCACCACTTGGTCCGGGAGACATCTCCCGTCACGCAGGGTGCACTTGCACCTCCACAGATCTCCAGTATCAGCTCTTGATACTGGTGATGGCTCGAAAGGGCCACCACTTACGAGCTATTCATGCCCGTGCCATCTTTTGGGTGGCTTCATCTTCATCTTCTTCATCTGTTTAAAACACGGGAGACATCTCCCGTCACGCTGGGTGCAGTCGCACCTCCACAGATCTCCAGTATCATCTATTGATACTGGTGATGGCTCAAAAGGGCCACCACTTACCAATTCATGCCCGTGCCACCTATTGGGTGGCTTCATCTTCATCTTAACACATTCACAAGGGAGACATCTCCCATCATGCAGGGTGCATTCGCACCTCCACAGATCTCCAGTATCAGCTCTTGATACTGGCAATGGCTTAAAATGGCCACCACTTACGGGCTATTCATGCCCGTGCCACCTTTTGGGTGGCTTAATCTTCATCATCATCATCCACAGATCTCCAGTATCATCTATTGATACTGGTGATGGCTCAAAAGGGCCACCACTTACGAGCTATTCATGCCTGTGCCACCTTTTGGGTGGCTTCATCTTCATCTTAACACATTCATAAGGGAGACATCTCCCGTCATGCAGGGTGCATTCGCACCTCCACAGATCTCCAGTATCAGCTCCTGATACTGGTAATGGCTTAAAATGGCCACCACTTACGGGCTATTTATGCCCGTGCCACCTTTTGGGTTGCTTCATCGTCATCTTAACACATTCACAAAGGAGACATCTCCCGTCATGCAGGGTGCATTCGCACCTCCACAGATCTCCAGTATCAGCTCTTGATACTGGTAATGGCTTAAAATGGCCACCACTTACGGGCTATTTATGCCCGTGCCACCTTTTGGGTTGCTTCATCTTCATCTTAAACATATTCATAAGGGAGACATCTCCCGTCATGCAGGGTGCATTCGCACCTCCACAGATCTCCAGTATCAGCTCTTGATACTGGTAATGGCTTGAAAAGGCCACCACTTACGGGCTATTCATGCCCGTGCCACCTTTTGGGTGGCTTAATCTTCATCAATCAATCAATTTGATCTTCCCACACCATCTGGTCACCACTTGGTCCGGGAGACATCTCCCGTCACGCAGGGTGCAGTCGCACCTCCACAGATCTCCAGTATCATCTATTGATACTGGAAATGGCTCAAAAGGGCCACCACTTACGGGCTATTCATGCCCGTGCCACCTCTTGGGTGGCTTAATCTTCTTTCTCTCTCTCTCTCTCTCTCTTTGATCTTCCCCTACGGGAGACATCTCCCGTCACGCAGGGTGCAGTTGCGCCTCCACAGATCTCCAGTATCATCTTTTGATACTGGTAATGGCTCGAAAGGGCCACCACTTACGGGCTATTCATGCCCGTGCCACCTCTTGGGTGGCTTAATCTTTATCAATCAATCTTCCTCATCACCACGGGAGACATCTCCCGTCACGCAGGGTGCAGTCGCACCTCCACAGATCTCCAGTATCAGCTCTTGATACTGGTAATGGCTCAAAAGGGCCACCACTTACGGGCTATTCATGCCCGTGCCACCTTTTGGGTGGCTTAATCTTTATCAATCTTAATCAATCAAACATGGTCTCTCACGTCATTCATTCGGACACCATCTGGTCACCATTTGGTCCGGGAGACATCTCCCGTCACGCAGGGTGCAGTCGCACCTCCACAGATCTCCAGTATCATCTATTGATACTGGTGATGGCTCAAAAGGGCCACCACTTACGAGCTATTCATGCCTGTGCCACCTTTTGGGTGGCTTCATCTTCATCTTAACACATTCACAAGGGAGACATCTCCCGTCATGCAGGGTGCATTCGCACCTCCACAGATCTCCAGTATCAGCTCCTGATACTGGTAATGGCTTAAAATGGCCACCACTTACGGGCTATTTATGCCCGTGCCACCTTTTGGGTTGCTTCATCTTCATCTTAACACATTCATAAAGGAGACATCTCCCGTCATGCAGGGTGCATTCGCACCTCCACAGATCTCCAGTATCAGCTCTTGATACTGGTAATGGCTTAAAAGGGCCACCACTTACGGGCTATTCATGCCCGTGCCACCTTTTGGGTGGCTTAATCTTCATCAATCATCTTTGATTTTCCACCATTTGGTCCGGGAGACATCTCCCGTCACGCAGGGTGCAGTCGCACCTCCACAGATCTCCAGTATCATCTATTGATACTGGTGATGGCTCAAACGGGCCACCACTTACGAGCTATTCATGCCTGTGCCACCTTTTGGGTGGCTTCATCTTCATCTTAACACATTCACAAGGGAGACATCTCCCGTTATGCAGTGTGCATTCGCACCTCCACAGATCTCCAGTATCAGCTCTTGATATTGGTAATGGCTTAAAATGGCCACCACTTACGAGCTATTCATGCCTGTGCCACCTTTTGGGTGGCTTCATCTTCATCTTAACACATTCACAAGGGAGACATCTCCCGTTATGCAGGGTGCATTCGCACCTCCACAGATCTCCAATATCAGCTCTTGATACTGGTAATGGCTTAAAATGGCCACCACTTACGGGCTATTTATGCCCGTGCCACCTTTTGGGTTGCTTCATCTTCATCTTAACACATTCATAAGGGAGACATCTCCCGTCATGCAGGGTGCATTCGCACCTCCACAGATCTCCAGTATCAGATCTTGATACTGGTAATGGCTTAAAAGGGCCACCACTTACGGGCTATTCATGCCCGTGCCACCTTTTGGGTGGCTTAATCTTCATCAATCTTTTGATCTTCCATTCACCATCTGGTCACCACTTGGTCCGGGAGACATCTCCCGTCACGCAGGGTGCAGTCGCGCCTCCACAGATCTCCAGTATCATCTATTGATACTGGTAATGGCTCAAAAGGGCCTCCACTTACGGGCTATTCATGCCCGTGCCATCTTTTGGGTGGCTTAATCCTCATCAATCAATCGTTAGCAGTGTTCATGGGAGACATCTCCCGTCATGCAGGGTGCATTCGCACCTCCACAGATCTCCAGTATCAGCTCTTGATACTGGTAATGGCTCAAAAGGGCCACCACTTACGGGCTATTCATGCCCGTGCCACCTTTGGGGTGGCTTAATCTTCATCAATCAATCAATCAAGAAGATATGCCACACTTGGTCCGGGAGACATCTCCCGTCACGCAGGGTGCAGTTGCGCCTCCACAGATCTCCAGTATCATCTTTTGATACTGGTAATGGCTCGAAAGGGCCACCACTTACGGGCTATTCATGCCCGTGCCACCTCTTGGGTGGCTTAATCTTCATCAATCAATTTGATCTTCACCAATAGAATGGGTCGACACCTATCAGTATCTAGGAATCATCCTGGACACACACATGAATTTTAATGCTGAGGTCACATACTTGAGAGAGCGAACTGCGGCCCGGACGGCAATCCTCAGGTCGCTAACCTCCCTTTCTGGAGGAGCCAATCTGCAAGTCCTTCGCACATACTATGTACAGGCAGTCAGATCAGTGATCGATTATGCCGCACCTGCACTCACAAATCTATCACACCAACAGTGGAAAAAGCTTGAAGTTGCCCAAAACAATGCTATGAGAGCTGCACTGGGAGCCCCCATGTGGACCAGGCTTGAAACTCTTAGACTGGAGACGGGTTTGCCCTCTCTACAAGAAAGAATATCACAAAGGACAGCTACAATTATCAGTAAGATAATTATTTCTTCTGATCCAATCCCAGTACGGCAGGCCTTGGTGGTTGGACTAGGCCAAAACAATGGAAACTCTTGGGTTGCAAGAGCAGGAAAAGTCCTAAACAGACTACATTTAAAAAACATGATTCTTGATAGAGAGGGTGATCATCCACACCCAAATTACACTCCTTCCGCGCCGTGGGAAGAGCCTACTTTCAAAATAGTAATAGTCTCCCAATGAAAAAGGCTGCCTATGATCCGACAATCCTAAGGTGCATAATAGAAGAGCAAATGTATAGCATAGCAGTAGCAGGAGCCACCCACATCTTCACAGACGGATCGGTGGACACAGAAAATGAGAGTGCTGGCGCTGCTCTTTGCACGACCAACGTTCAGGCATATTGGAGACTGGGAGGACTAGTATCATCAACCCAAACTGAGCTGTTCGCCATACAACAGGCATTCGCATATGTGATTGCACAAAACACTCAAAATGCAATCATACACACAGACTCAAAAGCTGCACTTCAAATACTAGGACAAAAACAGTGGAAAGATAATGTGGAAATAATTACCACCATTTTGTATCAAGGAGCAGTCGCTAAAGGCAAAGGCCTCAACATAACTTTAAACTGGATCCCATCCCATATTGGAATCCCATTAAATGAAAAAGCTGATGAAATTGCTAAATTGGCAACTCGTCATCCAGTGATACATAAAACAATTCAACCCAGCCTAGAGAACATAAAAAACATCATCACCAAAAAACTCTCACATCTCAACAAAGCCTACCTGCACCAGAGAATAGCTGAAGGTTCGCCATCTGCAACATGGTATCTTCAGGCAACCAAATTAGAAAGGTTAAATATCCCAAAAGGAATCCACAGGGAAATAGCAGTTAGGTTATATAGACTACGTCTGGGTTACAGATGCAACTGGGAGATTGGTGAACCCCGACAGAGAGAGTGCATCTTCTGCCAAACTGTCACAGAAAAGCCATTGCTTCACTATCTTCTGGAATATGAAGCAAGCAATGACCTTAGAAGAGCTTTAAGAGTTCCTGAATCATGCAGTGGCCACCCTGAAGCCATCAACACAGCCACTCTCCTGGTCAACAAAGGTGTCCAGCAGCTGGACACCCTCATAAAGACTGTGAAGCAGTATCCTCCCCCACGATAACAGCTTGATGGTTAAATGCAACCTCAGAACACTGGGAAAAAAAAATTGTACCACTTACGGGCTATTCATGCCCGTGCCACCTCTTGGGTGGCTTAATCTTTATCAATCAATCAATCTGATCTTCATTACGTGCCACTTCTTGGGTGTCTTAATTTAATCAATCAATCAATCCAGGGTGGCTTAGTAATCATTAATCTTCAGTACGTACGTACGTGCAGTACATCTGGTTTGATGTTTTGGTTGAGGAAGTGTTTCATAAAGATTTAATGTATGGTGATACTCATACTGAATTGAGATTTTAAAACATTCCAGTGCATAAAGGTAATCAAACACTGTCGTGGGAGATCAGGTACGACCCCCAGCGACAACAGGAATTTTAGTACTCAGGTCACCAAGAAAATTGACGAGGGCAGGCTGATCACACTTGAGGGCAAAATTTTACCCAAATGACTTCTCTCACAAGTCATGGTCCCCCAAAACCAGGAACCACACTTCCTGGAACAAGAGAGTCAAACCAGGAACCAAAGAGTTAAACATTTATAGTCATTCCACACAAAAATCACAATAGCTAGTGATGCATCAATTGAACAAATCCACAAGGATTTGTGGATTTGTTCAAACCCTCGAAGAAGGGTTTGAACCCTTCAAAAAGAACAAACCCTCGAAGAACAAACCCTCGTCACAAGGGCCGTGACAAGGGTTCGAACCTACGTCCGCTGACGCTGCTGACTGAATTACGACATGGTAAAAGAATTGCAACCGGAAGTTCTATTGACCTTACTCGGATCCTGCAGCTTCTCCGAGACACAAACCAGGATTTTACACAACTTCATCCACCCTAGCACTGTCAATAAGCTGTTCTACCTCTTCGCCCTTACTTCATTACACACAGAAATCAAAATAGCGTGATGCATCAAATGAACAAATCCACAAGGGCCGTGACGAGGGTTTGAACGTACGTCCGAGAGGATCCCAGACGCTGTCTGAGGTAGAGGAAGAACAGTTTATTGACAGTGCACTTCTGCTCAAACCTGAAGTGCAGATGTCTTGGCCTCTTCAGTGGCACCTGACTACCCGATTATATAGCCTAGGCCAACAGGAAAGGGTTACAAGCTTCATAGACTGAACCACTAAATTCGTCTCTTGCAGCGACCTACAACCAACAACGACCTATTAAAGCTCACAAGCAATCTAGCTCCATTGTGCATCTGCTTGTAGACCAAGCAGATGCAAAACCAAATGTGAATTCCCAAATTCACTGCCTGATTTAGAGCTGTAGCAGCTCCCCATGCAGGTGACATCGTATTAGCAACCCCCAATGTCAGCAGCCGGCAAGCATCTCAACCACAGGCCTCTCCGCCTCGCTCCTCAAATCCACCGAATATAGCTGTATTTGCTGCGAAGCAGTGGCCGACAGGTACAGCATGGCTTTCTCTGTACCTGTACCTTCAAAGCACAGGTGAACCTTGGTGTACGGCTATGGTGTACCTTGATTTGTGCGAATCAAGGGACACCATAGCCGGTAAGACTTCTCGCACCAACAGAGAGAGAACCTCGTTACCTAAGAATAAGAACAGAGGTAACTTTTTGTATTGCCAGAAAGCCAATTACCCCATATGAGGCAGCTTCTATTTATAACCACCCAATCCTCCCTCATATAAATGTCCAACTCATGTTTGAAACAATCGAGGGACCCTACCTCCACCATGTTACGCGGTAATTGATTCCACAAATCAACAACCCAACTAATGCCCCGCAATTCTGACGAGCCTGTCTGATAGCCTAGACGGGATCATAGTGAACTATACTGTTAATATCCGCCACAATGAGAAAACGATTTTAGGATTTATCACCATTCTGCAAATGCACATCGGGAATACGTGTGGATAACCTTATTTATGAGTCCCAGGGACGTTTTGATTTGTGCGAATCAAGGGACACCTCATCTTTTTGCCCACATACATAGGTGCTCAAGCCAATCATATGGCATCTTTCATTGCTGGCCAGAGTCCATACATATAAGGAAGATGTACAGAATATTCTCAGAGATCGGGGCATTGTCTACGTGACCTTATGCATGACTACTAACATAACTAGTAGCCTCGGGCAGTTCACAGAGAATATATGTGATTTCACTTCTCCCAGTCCTCTCTGCCCCCACGGCTCCTCTTGCATTACACACAACAGAATTCATGTGTTTTCAGACAGTTAAACTACTGGCTCTTATAGACTCCTAAAGCAACGACCACTGCGGTATAGCTGAAGTGCTCTCATCATGTACTATCTGAGTTTACTGAGATAGTACACATGGGGTTCCTCGCATAGGTGACGAGTTCACCTGTTTTATCACCATATGATAAAATAAATATAATAACAATAATAAATAATCACTTTGTGTATGATTAATTGGTGAATTGTATTTGACTTTTTTTAATAACTTTTAATAATATTTTTTAAAATATTATAATAAATAATAATATTTTAATAACTTTTTTGTTTCAGGTTACCCTGAAACATTTCTCAATGGCAAGTTCAGTCATATACAAGGGTCCTCCTGTTGGCAGCACAGAACCTTCATGCTCGATGACCAATCTAAGACTGCAGCGAGTTCAATATCTTGACCAGTTAATCAAAAGGAAATATCCAAGAGACCAAAAAACACAGATTTGTCAGAACCAAATAAAATCAATATTTTATTCCAGCGAACAGCAAAATAAAATGCTGGAATGTACAAATAATGTAATTCCGATTGGTAGAGACTTTAGATACAGCATTGTTTCTAGAAAAAATGAGAAATTAATTCGTTTTGTTGAACCTGCTGCAAGACCATTAAAAGGAGTAGTGTGCTTCCTTTGCAATAAAACTATAAAAGATAGTCACTTTGAAGAACATCTGTTCTTCGGTGGAGTCAGATGTACACTGTGTCATGAGGAGTTTTGGGATTGTCAGGAGTTTCAGTTAATGACCTTTAACAATAAAATGGTGATAGTGCCATGTAAGCACTCATTACAGTACTGTAATGACCCAATTGACTTTATAAGTGGAAAACTCTTGGGTGACTCCACTAGCTGCATGAATGGCTCAGTAATTCCTTCATTTGTGCTGAAAAAACTTTCATTTTACGTTAGCATGCTGGATGCCCTGGAAAATATAGACCCGTGGAGGTCAGCAATTTTTAAATGCAAAATACATTTGCCGTCATTTGTCATAAACTCATTAGAAAGCACTAAATCATTATCAAACTTAAATAGTGATGTTGGTAAATCTATGCCAGTTATAACATCAACACAATTGCAAGAATATAGCTACAGCACGGACAGAGGGAAACTTGATACAACTAGCAAAGAGAAATTTCATGCCACAGAAAGCTTCGAAACCAGTCAAGAAATTGATACACCAATGAAGGAAAATTGTTGCAAGAGGAAGAGGCAAATTCCTGAAGATGACGCAGATGATCTACTTCTGTCTGAAGAATATAATCTTGAAAAACTAGAGCAGTCAGTCGAGTATGTTGAGGTAGCAGGTCTTATTAAGTTTCCTTTTTCCACCTGCGACAAGAAGCCTAGGCTTCATAAGAAACGGAAAGGTGTAAAATCTGGACTAAACCCTATGGTTATAGAAAAAAATAAACCTGAAGATCTAACCATTGGAAATATAAAAACTCCAGAAAATGGTTACTATTATGTTGTTCGCCAAGCAATTGAGGAATGTCCAATGTGTTATACAGTTATTTGTCCTTCCGAATTTACTGTGAATTTTAAAACATTTCTTATGACCACAGTTTGCAGTTGCTGTTTCCTAACTATATATATAAATCTTGAGAGTCGTGATAGTGAGTCCATTGTGACAGATGATATTAAAAAGGCACAACATCTTCAATTTAAAATAAAGTGATAATTTTTAAAGCAACATAAATACTCATGAAAAAAGATTTCCTTACTGAAGTGAATGTGTTTAGTGCCAGTTTAAATAATATAGCCCCAAAGTGCTAAATTAAATAAAATTTATTATTTACATTTGAACTGTAAAATACATTTTTTTTATGAAATTGGCTATGATTTATCCTACTGTATATTCTCTCGCCTGTGTGTTCTTTAAAATATATATGATAACAAGAAAGATGCAAAATTCCAAATAGTGTCTTTTTTATATTTTACAATATCTAAAATCTGTGAGTTTGTGAAGTGTTTCCTGTGATGTCAATGGCTTTTATTAATGCTCAAATGAACCATTGATTTTTTTATTTGGTTAAAATAAAATGATATTTATTAACAAAAAAAAAAACTAAATGTTTAAAATGTAAAATATAAATATATTTATTTATAAATAACAATGTTATAGGAATCGAAACCAGAAACCACAATCGACTTGAGAATGGTCCAGGACGGACCGAAACGTCGTCGTCCCTTTACTTTCTAGTGTGTGGTCTGGTCAACAATGTCATAGGAATTTAAAATATCAAAGATCGCTGAAGCTTTAAGGCATACTGACAACTTTAGAATTTTTTTGGAAATCGGGCACAGAAAATATGTCAGTGATTACAAAATTTTCGTTTCAATGCACCAGGTGAATTCTTTGGTTAAGATAATTTTTATTGAATCAACACTTTTGGCAGCTTCCTTGATGAAAAGAATCGAGCACAAGCTAATCATTGAAGAATTACCAGTTATACAATCAGCAAGTGACTCGCAGAGGCTCAAATCAATCATAGAACAACAAATGGAAAACATCTCACGACCGAAAAGCACTCACATTGTCACAGATGGATCAGTTGATCAAGAAAGATTCTGCTGGGTTAACAGATTCTGAGATTCTGCAGCAGTTTACACCATCAACCATGCCCTAAAAGCAAAAGCACCTATTTATGCCTTAAAAGCGGCCATAAATAACAGAGCAGAAAGCGTTGGTGGGAGTATGTGCACTCTGTATATTGGTGCTCCTGGGTGCTGAGGCTGCATCTCAAGTCTGTAGCCATGGCGTGGGTCTTTGCGATGGCCAAGGTAAAGGTCAACTTCAGAGTGTTTTTTTCTGCTGTTGACTTCGGCGTGGGAAATGGTCTTGACCGCTACCTCTGTCAGCGTCATCTTATGGTCCTTGATGCTGGCGAGGGCCCACAGATTCCTGGGATTAGGAAGCCAATCTTTTTGTAACACTCGAACATCTCCCCCTAGACCGGTCGACTGTGGCCAGCCCCCCCTGACAGCCCTGCTGACTCCAGTGGCACTCAACTGTGAGCGTCGTGTGTACCCCATCAGTTCACCGGTCGACCGACATCTTCAGTATCAGCTATTGATACTGATAGTTTTCTCTCCGAAGAGGCTCCGCCTACGGGTTCAACATAGCCTGTGCTACTTGGAACTTTTTGTTCCGTGTAGCAGAATCTAAACCAACAATGTAAAATACCACAATAAAATACAACAATAAAATAAAATAAATAAATAAGTTGCAGCCCTGCTGTTTGCCTGTGCCGGGTAAGTCCACCATGGGCTCACCATAGCCCGTGAGTACTCGGAACGAAAGTTCCAAGTAGAATCTAAAGCAACATCCAGGACATCTCTCTAGACCGGTCGACTATGGCCAGCCCCGCAGACTCCTGTGGTACTCAACTGAGAGCTACATGTGTAAACCATCAACTCACTGGTCATCACAGGACGGGAGAGACATCTCCCGTCAACACATCACAAGGCGCAGTGTGGTCACAATGCGACCCAAACGTCTTAAGGTCAGAGCTACTCCACTTGACGGTCATGCTATCGGAAGAAGCAATACTTTAAAGGTCCTGAAGGACGTAACTGGCCTCAAACCCGCTGACATTAGTCAGGAAGGTGAAGATATCGTGCTCTACTTTTCATGTGAAGAGGAGCTAGAAAAACTCCTCGCTAACGATGCCTTTCTTCGCAAAGAGCACTACCTACATCCTCACTTCCCACATCAGTTCCTGGCCGGAAGAACTGTTTTTACCAGCAGGACTAGCCGGTGGATCGCTGAGCGACCTCAACATCATATCATAAACAATATCGAGGACGAAAATCCAAACCTGTCGGTATTCAACCTAGAGTTCTGCAGCACCGACAAAACATCAATGAAGATTACGTTTACCACCATAGCTGCGGCCACCCAAGCTGCCACACAAGGATTCTACTGCTTCGGCCTAAAAATACCTCCCCACCAAATAAAAAAGGAACGATACCATGAGATCCAGCAGTGCTTCAAGTGCTACGAGCTCTCCCACCCGACCAACAAGTGTCAGCACCCTGTCCAGAGGTGCAGCCTGTGCGCACTGGACCATCACTACTCCATATGCAAGGCAACAGTCCATCACTGCTTGCTCTGTGATGGCAACCACCCCGCAATTTCCTACCGCTGCCCCCGCAGACAGGAAATCATCAAGGCCCAGGTTGAAGCCAAAAGAAACAACTCGTCTACCTCCTCGACCAGATCCCCAAGCGTTCAACTCGCCACCTTAGCTCTCACTAGTCGACCAGAAGACTTTCCGGTCCTACCAACATGTGGCTCCTCCCAGCAGGCGACACAGCCATCTCATTGGGAACCCAAGGTCCCACAGGCTCCTTCACAGCCCCCTGCATCACGTGCAGGCATTATCCCTGGTCTTCTTAAACTAGCGGAAAGGCTTGCAGGACCAGACAACCAGCGCTTTGTCAGTGAACTAAACGCATTATACATAGACAATGGCCTGGCCCCCATCATAGCCACTAGCGTAAATCTCACTGCCTCCTCTACCACTCCGGAGACTACCACCAGGACGACCATGTGGTCAACTTCAACACCGACTCCAGAACCGCCCATGACCCGGGCGACACAAACAGAGGTAATTCCTTCTCCAGCTCCCATCACTCCTACCATCACTATCTCAGCAGCCGCGCTAGCAGACGTGCTGTCTACAAACGATAACAGCACCACCAGCGCTTCTGAAATAGCTACAACCACCAATCAACGACACCTAAACCTACCTAAGGCTGCGAGGCGAAAGACAAAAACGCCCAGTACGGAGGTTACGGACTCCTCTGACGAGGAAATCATAGGAGCTCCACCGCCGCATCACAAATACAATACATACACGGTTCAAGACTTCCTCATGGAGGCCACGTCACCAAACTCTAACGACAGCACTGCTCAGCCAAAGTCGCAGACAAAGAAAAAACGGAAAACCTAGAGGTTTTATCTACACTAACCCCACCAGCTCCATAACTGGTATAGCCAGCCCTCCAGGCTGAAAACCCTCATGAAGACCATACATCTCTAGTATCAGCCACTGATACAGATAATGGCTCCAAAGAGCCTCCACTTACGGGCTTACCATAGCCCGTGCTACTGGAACTATTTGTTCTGAGTAGCGAATCTTAAACAACAACAACTCACTGGTCTGACCAGCGTTTTGGTCCTGGATTGGTGCGTCCACGGACTCCATCCCCACATTTCCAGTATCGGCTATTGATAATAATTTCTTAAGCCTCCACTTAAGAAATCACCGTAGTCTTTGCTACATACATGAAAATTTTGTTCCAGTAGCTGAATCTAAAACAATAACTGTAAAGTCCAAAACACATATTCTGTGGTGGAGAGTACGATGGGCTCACCATAGCCCGTGCTGCTTGGAACTTTTTATTCTGAGTAGCTGAATCTAAAACAACAACATGTAAAATACATTTACAGGCTATTCATGCCTGTCACTTCTTAATCTTCGTCAATAAATCGTGAAATTCATCACCTTCAAGAACGCAGAAGGGGGGGGGGGGGTGAGGGGACTCTACTAATCCACACCAAAAAACATATAGAGTTCAGTACTTCTGAAAACGACCTTGATGAGTCAGTTCATCTGCCTCTACCTCCATGGATGTCACAATAATATTATCAAGTTCCAACAACCAGGAGTACTAAAGATCCTGCAAAGGAATGCGCAAGATCTCTGCATAAACTTCAACACTTGCAATGCATATCGGCAACCAAAGGCATAGACATTGCTATTACAGGAGAGGTTGCTTTGTGACGGATTAAAACCTAAAATCTCAGACTATCGAGACTTCTTACTTCCATGTGTCAACGGGCAATCCAGGACATTTACCATCTATGTGAAAAGTGACCTGATCTACCAGCCCATACCCAACCCACCTGGTTGTGGGCCGGAGACGGAAGTTACGGGTGAATCCATTGAGCTATGACATGACTAATTTTAAGTAATAGATGCATAAAAGTCTCCAAGTGCAGAAAGGAATCTTTCCGTGTTATTTAGACATGCCACCTCCTCAAACACAATAATGTATGGTGATTTTAAAGCCCATTATCGTTTGGCATGGGGCTCGAATACAACAAATGAGGCTGGCACTCACATACCACATTTACTAGATCAGCTACCAAAAATTCAAATCCTAAACTAGGATGAAACCGCCCACATACAAGGAGGTAGATTAGAAGTGATCTTCATTTTAGCCTCCCTCAGAGTTGCTGCAACATAGTCAGTTCATCCCACACTCATAAGCGACCACTGTAACGTCATATTTTTTCTTAAGTTGGATCTGCGGGGCCTATCTCCACCCCCATCAGAAGCCTGGAACTTCGCTCTAGCAAAATGGTACCGCTTTCAGAATCTCATCTCAGAGTGGCATAGAAACTATGTTATTCCCGAAGACATTAATCAGGCAGAACAAGATTTTGGTAAAACAATTTAAAGTGCAGCAAATCATTCAATTCCACTGAAAAAACTGTCCACCAGACACCACAAAGATCACGAGTACCATTGCGAACGTGTCAAAGAACTCAATCATAGACTCGACAGAACAAGGAAGTTATACAAAAAAACAGCCAAGTGACCGCAACAGGACCTTACTTAATGAGGTCAAGGAACATGTGGATCGAGACCAGGATAATCAGAGAACAAAAATGTCTGGAATGATGTTCACATTTAAATGAACACACCTCTCTTGCAGAGATGTGGCAGCAAATCCAAAGGGCCAAAAAAATAAAAAACAAAGGCTCACACCTTAAGGATCCTCAACACGATGCCGAAGTACTGGCAACTAAATTTGCAAACATAGCAGTCAGTAATCAGATTCCATCAGATGAGCTAGCAGTGGAGAAAGCGTTAGAGGAAGAGAGGTGGCACAGAATCCTAACACATGTATAGAAACCTCTTATAACCCCTTTCACACTGGATGAGCTCAATCGGGCTAAAAAAAAAAAAACTCCAGAGATACATCCCCCGGTGACAACAAAATAACCTATAGAATGATTAGAAACCTCATCCCAGAGGGAGACGCTGCATACCTAAGGTTAATTAATTTAGCCTGGACTTCTCAAACTAGGCTTATAACTTTGAATACGGCAGACATAGTTCCAATATCGAAACCCAGAGATCCAGCACATCCAATGACCATCTCTCTCCAAAGCTGTGCAGCCAAGATGGCTGGCAGAATGGTTCTGAACAGACTTGAGTGGAAAATGTCTAAACTTCACCAGTATATTTATGCATATAAAAAATGGGTTGGCACAGTGGAATGGAAAAACTCTGTTAACCCACCTGAATAACAGACCAGGAATATTGATATTTCTGGACCTAGAGAACGCCTTTGAACTGGCTAGCGCCCCAGCTATTCTCTGCTGCCTCGTCGACAAAGAGGTCAATAGCATCCTGCTCGCCTGGACCAAAAACTGTCTCAAAAACAGAGAAGTAGGAGTGAAACTTTATGGCAGTCTCTGAATACAAATTATATGAAAATGGTATGCTGCAACGAGGCAGAAAATGGAAAGAATAATGAGAATGAAACTCTCATATCAATGGAGGCTGCTCAGCTATGTGGACGACTTAGTCATCATCATGAAAGGAAGGGATGCAGCGCACCTTGCACCCAAATATTTAGACTGCATCAGAGAAGAGGCAAAGCAGATTGGTTTCAAACATAAATGACCAAGACCATGCCTATATAAATAATGAAGCCCAACAACCAACATCTCAAAGTACAGGGACGACCAATTGAATGGGTTAACACTTATCAGTATCTAAAAATAATCCTGGACACGCGTAAATTTTAATGCTCAGGTCGATTTCTTGGGAGAGAGAACTTAGCATAGAACGGAATATATCTGTAGGAGAAAATTCTGTTAAAACGCGAGATTTTCGAAAAGTTGATTTTATTACCCTAAGAATTTTTTTGCGTCAAATAGATTGGAAAGTCTTGGGCATTGGGGGTGGGCCGGTGTTGGAGCGAGACGTGAACCCAGCGACAAGTGACATAAAAAGGAATTTCCATGTGGATTCAAAATATACCTTATTTAACAATATTCTAAGCAAAGCACAAGAACGTAGTATAACATACACATTGAATAGATCGAATACTAATGACTCATAATAGATAACAAAGGATCTTAAGAACTTTATAAGTAGAAAGAGATCTTGGTGCAAAAGGATTAAGAATGGGGAAGTCAGTTTAGAAAAGGAAATCGTACAACTGGCTAGAAATGTTAAATAAGAGATAAGGCAGGCAAAAACAAACTATGAAGTTCACATAGCAGAACAAGCAAAGACAAATCCTAAAGGTTTTATTTTCAGTTAAATCAAACAAAGATTAGGGAAAGAATAGGTCTATTAAAAACTGAGACAGGTCAGATAACGGATAATGACGAAGAGATGACTAGTACTTTTAATGAATATTTTATCTGTTTGAACTAATGAGGAACTTACCACTATGCCTTCAGCCGCACAAGTCTATGTGGGTGGGGAGGATGTTATTTAGCAAATAGTAAAACTCAAACCAAACAATTCCCCAGGGCTGGTTGAAGTTGGTTGGTGCCAGGATGCTTAAAGAATGCAAAGAGGAACATTGCGAGCTACTGTCTACAATATTTAATAAATCAATAGGGTCAGGCAGAGTGCCAGAGCCAAATACGTCACCTGGGAATCTCCCACAACTAAAATTCGCCTAGGTGCTTCTAATGCTTTCTGAGCACTTTGTGGGACCTGCCCTTCGTTGCTATTCGTTGCTTTCCCTTTCGAACGAACTGCAACATTCTCTCCCCAACACGGCAAATGAGTTAGAAGTCCTTAGGATATCTGTAGGGCACTTTGTCAAAGTTTTCCTAAGACCCCTGCCCTTTACGACTTTCCAAGACGAAGTCTATTTAATACTGGTCTACTACTTCAGCAAAAATTTTAGGTTAACTTAAGACACCGTCGCTACACTGACAGCTGGCACTAATTCTCATAATCAGGCAGATTAACCAATCAATTGCTTGCTCCCTCATTAAGTACTGTGAATTCCCCCTGATTAATGAAAGAGACCTCCTTAAATCATCAACACAGCACCTAATGCAGTAATATAACGTATATAAGCATAGACTGTCTGCCAAACACATCAACACTGTCTGCATCAACACTGCCAAAACACTCAAACATAATGATGCCGTCAGCATACGCCCACATGCTAATGACATCACTATACTATCAGTCAGCCATCTCAATTACTGACTCACCACACAACACCGTAATAATATGCAAATGAAACACATGGAAATGGTATTCACTAAACATTAATAATTTATTTATTTATTTATTTATTTATTTATTTATTTATGTACAAGAAGGTACATTGGGTTTGTGAGAATACATAGCATAGTACAGTAATTACACTCTTGTAAAGCCACTAGTACGTGCAGCGTTTCGGGCAGGTCCTTAATCTAACAGATAATTTTAAGTAGGTAAATTCTATCAGAATTAATAAAATGATAACAAATGCAGTGCAAGAAAAAAATGAGATGAGAGAGATTAGTAAGTATATTAAAGCTCTGTTTGATTACATTGACAGCTTGATTGGTAATTTAAACAAGATTAATAGACACCATACAGCAGATTGACAGCACATATAAGAAGACAGCAATGATCACAATGATAAAGATGTTCAGATTGGGTACATAAAGATTGGGAGATTGGGTAGCAATAGATACAGTGCAATTTTAAAGCAAAAGGTAAAAAACTATGAAGATGAAATTAGGTACTTATTAGTATTGTTTTTGAATGACGCAAAAGTTGGACAGCTTTTCAATTCAATAGGGAGTGAGTTCCATAGACTGGATCCCTTTATTTGCATAGTGTTTACACAGAATAAGTGTGACTCTGGGGATATCAAAGATATTTTTATTTCTGGTGTGGTAATAATGGGTCCTAATCCATCTGCCCAGGGAGAGTTTCAGAGCAGGATTTGCATTTAAGAACAGGGTTTTGTAAATGTAGTTGACACAAGAGAATTTGTGGAGTGAGATTATGTTTAGGGAGTTAAACAAGGGGGCTGAATGTTGTCTGAAAGCAGAATTTGTTGTTATTCTGATAGCAGATTTTTGCTGGGTGATGATGGACTTGAGGTGGTTTGCAGTGGTTGAACCCCATGCACAGATACCATAATTAAGATAGGGATAGATTAGTGCATAATATAGGGAGATGAGAGCAGAGTTAGGTACATAATATCTGATTTTGGAGAGTATACCAACTGTTTTAGAGACTTTCTTAGTTATGTGTTGTATGTGGGTACTGAAGTTGAGTCTCTTGTCTAGGAATAGGCCGAGAAACTTTCCATCATTTTTATTGCTAATGTTTACATTGTCTATCTGAAGCTGAATTGCATTTGTAGATTTGCTTCCAAATAAGATGTAGTAGATCTTTTCTATGTTAAGTGTTAGTTTGTTGGTTGACATCTATAAGTGGACTTTTTTTAGTTCATTATTAACAACATTATTTAGTGTATGTGGGTTGTATTATAGACTGTGGGTTGGTTGGTGTTGTCGTCGTTGATCCTTCTCTATGGACAACCCAACCCACAACTCGGTAGAGTGCTTATACTAGGAGATCACCCTTGGCGCTTCTGGCTCTTGGAGAGGGGCTCAACGTCACACGTTTAGGGGATGCGGCTCCAACACTTAGCCTCGTTGTCACGTGCACACACCCACTCGAGCCGCTGTGACTCCCCACTCTCTCCTTATGAGATATGATCTCCTCAATCCCCTATGACTTACTAGTATTACCTCCCACCCTGTCCACAGCAGTGGTTCTTGTTTCTTTCTCTCTTTCTCTCTCCTTCTTTACTACCTCCTGGGAAGCCTCACTAGGACAAGGGCAAACACCAGCAAATTGTGATACATTTACTGGACAAAGCACATACACAATACATACACACATGTAATAATAATGAATCCTATACTCTATAATATTACAATCAGGTTGCACTCCAACACCATCAGAACTCTGTCATCAGCTTATCAAGTGGTATCCTATCTCCTGGTTCACCACCTGATACTATCAACCACCTCAAGTTGATCAAGTCTACATACACTGTTGCACCATCAGCAAGAGAATACATATATGTATCTATAAATGTGTACCAAGAAAATCAGCATTTGAATGCAATAACATATCAGTATAAATGTTCATCGATACACAACAATGATCAATCGATCACTCTATCAGTCCTGGAACGCATACGTCTGTAGGTAATCCAGCCTACGACTGTAACTCTAAACTTCAGTGTAAAACACTCCTTGACATCAGAATACCAACAATCACTCACCTTTCACTGCGTCTTGCACGCCACTGACAACCAAACACTATCAACTCCCTACAAGTAATCCACCAGTACTTCCCTTCCACCTCTGGAAGTTCACTACCCTAATATCTTTAGGTTCTTCCGGGCTTCACTACCAGGATCCTCTGCAGCTTCTCCAGGCTGCTATCATGAAGTTTCCTTGAGTAACTACGGTGCTTCACCCTTCTGCTAGGTTCCTCCACAGCTCTCTTGGCTGCTACACCACCCCTACAGAAGCACGTGACACTCCTCTTCACTGCTTCTCCTCACAGCTCGAGGTCCTCTGCTTCACTACCTTGGAGTCTCATCAATTACTTCATCTAGGCTGGCTTCGAAGTTCTCAGCAACTTCTTCCCCAAAGACAAACCTGCAACCCATCGACACTCCAATAAATTTGTTTCCCCTTCAACACATAAACAAAAATAATCACACAATATGTTTGTCTCCAACCTCTATCTGTCCTCTATATACAGTGAGAGAGGACTCCCCCGTTTTGGGCGGGTCCATACTCCACCTCGCCCGGCGGCGGTCCTCACTCGCTGGGAGGATCTTCCTCCGTCAGGAGCCAGGCTCCCTCAGTCGCCCGTTAGAGCTCAGAGGGGACGGACGTCGCTCCGTGCTCCTCCCTCTTCACTCTCCTATTTCAGGCTTTCTGCCTTATTAAAACATGTCTAACTTATAAATAAACATTGCTACTGTCGCTGGGCACACGACCAACGACAAGCAATCACTATGAACTGGCGTATATCGTGCTTACCACAGATTAACTGATCGAGGGCGCTTTCCCTCTGACGGCGTCTGGTCAGGGCGCTCCACACAGCCCACGAAAATGCCTCTGAGCAGCTTATTAAACTCTCCTCGCCGTCCAAGACTTGACACCACAACGTTCTCAGCTCAATTCCACAGCTGGCACGTCTGCACACTTCTCTTCTCTTAGAGATATATCACTAGGGGTTCCCTTCTGGCGGGAGCGCAAACGGAGCGCGGCTTTTCCCCTGCGATGTCTGGCACTCAAGTGAGGTCAAGGTCCTCCGGAAGCGAGCCTCACGCCTCCAGCAAAATGTCCACATCTCCTCGCCAGTCATTTATCTATTTTCTTCTGCATTGCCCATAATCTCAAACTGTTATACATATCCAACCAGCCATTTTACATATGGGTTATCACCTCAATATTTGCTAGACCTTCTAGTTAGGTCAGGCTTGCTGAATAACTCTCAAGAAGGGAGACTCGTTTCTCCTGCAGGCTGAGATCATAACAGTTGGGGTTAGAGTAGATGAGGGTAGTATCATCAGCAAACAAAATAGGTTTCAGAATGTTAGAGACATTAGGCAGATCATTGATGTATATAAGAAATAGGAGAGGTCCGAAAATGCTGCCCTGTGGCACTCCAACGGTTATTGGTAGAGTGGGAGAGGTTATATTATTGATGGCTACACATTGGTGTCTATCACTAAGATAGGATTGGATATAGTCCAGTGTATGGCCTCAGATTCCATAATGATGGAGTTTACGTAAGAGGTAATTGTGATTAACAGTATCAAAGGCCTTTCTCAGGTCAATGAAGAGTCCAATCGGAAACTCATTTTTGTCAAGGGCTGAGTAAATTATATCAAGGAGACTAATAATTGCATCGTTGGTACTCTTTTGGGAGCGGGAGCCAAACTGACAGGGGCTAAGAATTTCGAATTTTACGAGATAGGAGTAGAGCTGTTTGTAGATAATTTTTCAAATATTTTTGATAGTATGGGTAGGTTTGATATTGGTCTATAATTGTTTATGTCTGCCGGATTACCTCCTTTATGAACTGGCGTTACTCTTGCTTTTTTAAGGATATCAGGGAAGGTATGACACTCAAGGGATTTGTTGAACTGCAGAGCTATAAGTGGCGCAAGGGCGTGGGAGGCGCTCTTGTGTACAATGGATGGTATTTCACTGATGTTCCCAGCTTTGGTTTTTAGTGAGTGTATGATGGACACAACATCTGTCGGGCTGACTGGTGAAAGAAAAGAGTTTGGATAGCTGCCTGAGAGATATGTGTCTGAGTCTGTGGTATTTTACTGGCAAGGTTAGCACCAACCGATGAAAAGAAGCTATTAAATTCATTCGCCATTTCTAAATCAGTTGACGGTGTAAGGCCATCCTTAGAGAGTGTTATCTGGTTGTGGGAGTGTTGTTTAGTTCCTAGGATATTAGAGATGGTTTTCCATATGCTTTTCATGTTGCCTTTTGCTTCTTTGAATCTAGTCTCATAATATGAAAGTTTAACTTTTCTTTTGATACTGGTAAGCACTGATGAGTACCTCTTAACTACTTCCTTTGTAACTAAGCCAATCCTAAATTTCTTTTCATATTCATGTTTTTTGTTGATTGATTTGATTATGCCCCTTGGAACCCACGGGTTATTTTTTCTTTTATCAGTTACTTGTTTGGTAAGGAGGGGACAGTGAGTGTTGTAGAGGCTTAGAGTTTTGGAGAGAAAGAGGTTAGTTAATGAGTTTATATCTTGAGATGATTTCGGGGCTTTAGTGTACCCGCGGCCCAGTCCTCGACCAGGCCTCCACCCCAGGAAGCAGCCCGTGACAGCTGACTAACACCCAGGTACCTATTTTACTGCTAGGTAACAGTGGCATAGGGTGAAAGAAACTCTGCCCATTGTTTCTCGCCGGCGCCTGGGATCGAACCCAGGACCACAGGATCACAAGCCCCGCGTGCTGTCCGCTCGGCCGACCGGCTCCCTTACCGACCGGCTTATATCCTGTGTATTATTAAATTCGTTTATAATAAGTTTATATCCTGTGTATTATTAGGCGAAATTAAACGTTCAGGAGGTCAAGGAAAATCACAAAACAGTGAAGGAAAGTCAGGATATAGTGGTTGAGGGCAATAATAAAATATTGAATGATAAAATGAAGGAAAGTGAAGTGTGTGTGAATGATGATAGTCGTAGTGAGAGGAAGAACCCTATAATTACACATAAAATGAAGGAATCATTTGGCCCAATAATGGATGTCACAGGACTGAAAAAATCTCTTGAGAATCGCAATGTCGCTTTTACTGGTGAACTTGGGAGGAGGTGGGAGATGTTATACAAGGTATGGCTATCATTTAGTGAACTTATTGGGGATGACTTAGACAGTGAATTGTTTAATAATGGATCACCCTAAACTGAAAGTGTTGTCATGGAATGTTAATGGTTTAAGAAACAGGGTTACAGATGTTCATTGTTATGTGATGGGAAATGATATTGATGTTGTAGCTCTCCAGGAGACAGGGGATAGGAATGAAGGCTTATTGAAATTAAATGGCTATAAAGGGTTTAACCTCTTCGCCGCAAATAACATCAGAGGGACGTCGATTTATGTTAAGAACTCCATACCAGCAGAGTTAGTAGAACTGCCATCAAAAACGCAAGGTATAGAGAATGTCTGTGTTAAATTATCATTAAGGGAAGGGGAATTTATTGTAGTTAATTTGTATGTATACAGGAACTGCTTCGACGCTAACTATCTACCTGACTGCATTTATACTAATCCTTCACTGGTCATTGGGGACCTTAATGCTCGGCACACAAGCCTTGGGACAGTGGGTAGTATTAATGCTAATGGGGTCAAGTGGTTACAGTTTCTACAAGATCATCCAGATACCTGTCTCTTGGGAAACAATGAACCAACTCACATCAGGGGAGGACGGCTTGACTATGCCTGCATTTTAAACTCTCAGGGGATTATGGGGGAGGCTCGGGTTGTTCGGGAACTACTTAGTGACCACTTTGCCTTGAACGTTGAATTATCACTGGGGGAAAAAGCAAGTCCACTTTCAAAGGAAAAGGCTAAATATTAATAAAGATATGAAAAATTATTTTATTCAAAATATGGGAGATTGGTATCAACAATACACGCCGCTCTGCGTTGATAGTTTTTACGAGGACATAGAGAAATTAGTACAGAGGGAAAATAACGGGGGCAGGGGAAGCAAGACGCATGGACCTAAGAAATTTAAATATTCCAATGATCAGCAAGTCAAGGGGTGGGAGAGAATGCTACGGAGTGCATATAAAGAATGGTTAAAAAATGGAATGAGGGATGAAGAGAAAAATACAATGTTATAAGTGGCTAGGGAATGCAGTCAGGTGAGGAAGGAGGCGCGGGACAGATACTGGCCAGACTTTGCTCAGTCCATTGGTAATACTAAGAACCTTAAAAGACATATGGAGAGCAGTAAATAAAATCAGGGGTTGTAAGCCCAAATTCATTACTCACTCAGATCCAGGAAAGGTTGCTAATGAGTTAGTAGATAAATGAGCTAGTGCTGCTGGTATGGAGTCCTTACCAGCAGACACGAGAGGCACCATTGAGTCATGGGAAAATATTAGAAATGGAGTAACTTTATGTGCCTTAAATACAAGATCTGCAACATGCACTGAGATAACTCACGATGAGCTACTGGATGCTATAAAAAGTGGCAGCTCTACTGCTCCGGGAAAAGATGGAGTAACGTTTGACATTCTTAATTATTTAGCCGGTATGAAACCTAGTCCCTTACTTGGTTTGTTTAATATGAGTTATAGAGAGGGAAAGTTACCAAGAAAATGGAAAGAGGCTGTCATCATTCCTATCCCTAAGTCAAACGGAGGCTACAGACCTGTCTCCTTAATATCCTGCTTTTGTAAAATGATGGAAAGGATTTTGTTAAATAGGCTACTCTACCTAGTAGGTAGATTACATGTCCAGTAATCTCTTTGGTTTTATCAAAGGCAAAAGTACTGCGGATTGTCTCTTAAAGTGTTTGTCTAATGTGGATGACAATTGTAGAGTTTTTGTTGATCTATAAGGAGCATTTGATAAAGCCAATGGGGAAGTAATCTTATACGAATTAGCCAATCTGGGAATAACAGGGAGATTGCTACACTGGATAAGGGATTATCTACAAGGCAGAGAAGGTCAGGTGTATTACCAGGGATACATATCTGAGGAACGGATGTTTCAGTTAGGTACCCCACAAGGGGGAGTATTAAGTCCCACCTTATTCAATGTATTAATGAACAGATTAGCATCAGAGATGTATCCTCCAGGGGTCACGACGATCATATATGCTGATGACATTCTTATACAAGGCACTTCTGGGAACAAAATTCAAACTGCTCTTAACATACTTGGTACTACCTGTCACAAGTTAGGCTTAGTTATAAATGTAGATAAAACCAAATATGAGTATAGGAAACGAAGAAATATAACACTTACTCTAAATGGTGTGGAACTGAGCCGTGTTCAGAAGTACAAGTATCTGGGCATGTATGTTGGATACACATGTGAGAGTAAAAATGCTGAAATAAATCATATCAGCACCTTATGTAAAGCCCGTCTGCATCCTCTAAAAGCACTGGCTTTTTCTGGTAAAGGTGTTGGGGTACCTATCTTGCGGATGTTATACATAAGTACTGTTCGGTCCCTGATAGACTACGCAGCACCCGTTTTGTCTTACACAGGCCAAGGCAGAATTCAAAAAATAGAGCTGATATAGAACGAAGGCTATGAGGATTATTCTTGGATGTCAAAGAAATGCAATTATTGAAATAATGAGAATGGAATTAAATTTACAGAGTGTGTGTGATAGTGTCTGTGACATTAACACTAGAGTATCTATTCGTTTCATGCGAAGAAAAGGAGGGGATAAGCTGTTTGAGAGCGTTCAGACCTGCTTCAGTGACGTACACACTTCCAGGAAACTGAGAGAGACACGCTACACGAGGGGATTAGCTCATGACCTCAGGGAATACGATGTACTTGACTGCTGTAAACCCTCTCACCAGTGTGATAGGTCTGCTTCCTGGAAAGTACAGAAAATAGACGTCCAAAATGTACCCCTCAAGGTGAAAAAGATTCATCATGAACCGGGACAATTACGGTGTTTGTATGGAAGCATGATATCTCGGTTATCAAGAGGCAACAGTTTACATGTATATTGCGACGGGTCGGTGGCGGAGGATGGCAGGGTGGGTCCGTCTAATTACCACAAGCTACACAAGCTTCAGAAAGCTTCCTGGCAATACGTTAGTAATGAATAAATGTGATATGTTAGGTTAGGCTGACCTAACCTAAACTAACCTAACCTAACCTAACCTAACTTAACCAAACCAAACCTAACCAAACCTAACCTAACCTAACCTAACCGACGCTTGGATCGTCGACTTTATTTGGCGTCACCAGCTCTTTATTTTCGTCTAATTTCTTAATAAAAATATACTTTTTCAGATTAAAATTATGTTTTCTCGTGTTGTACATTCAGCACCAACATTATAATGAGTAAATATATCATATTATTCATTACTAACATAAGCTTTCTGAAGCTTTCTGAAGCTTGTGTAGCTTGTGGCAATTAGACGGACCGGGCAGGGGTGGGTGTGGTGTCCTAATAAGAGAATATACGGAGTTTGGGACTATGGACAGGATAATTGAACTCCGGCTTAGTAATTATATATCATCCACACAAGCTGAACTGCAGGCCATTTTGGCGTGTTTGGAGGAAGCACGTCATGACGACAAAAATGTTTTTGTATTTGTCGATAGCCGAGGAGCACTGGAGTCCTTAAACAGTCGAAACCCAGTCTTCATGTCTATAGTTGAGGATTGTAAGAGAAGAATAACTGAGATACAGCTGAAAGGTCATAGTGTGAAATTCATGTGGATTCCATCTCATGTTGGAATAGTGCTCAACGAGGTGGCGGATGACTTGGCCAAACGTGCCACATCAAAACCACAAGTTGACATTGAATGTGAATTCACAATGAGACAAATAAGAAGCAAAATCAGAAATATTCAGGCACAGGCAGGAGTGGAGAGGAGAGAGATAATGTATGAGAGAAGTCAAACCATGCAACACTACATGTATGTGAGTCAAAACACCCATTTCACTTATGGTAAAAGGAGAAATGCTTGGAGTGACTTTGTGTGCATGCGGCTCAGGGTTGGGTCCAAATATTACTGGGAATATGGGATAGGTGTTCATGATAATGGCACGAAGTGTAAACTATGTGGTATGTTAAGGTCTTACACCCTTCCCATTATGTTCTTGATTGTCCCTTGATTAATGTATATAGAAACATTGAGATAAGGACTGTTCCTGAACAAATAGGCTGGATGTGTCACAACGGAAAGGTTGATGATATTCTTGAGAGATATAAGAATTTTGCACCAAGACTGTAATTTTTTGTTGAATTATCTGCATGTCTCTTGCAAATTGTCTATACAGTATACCTCGGTCATAAAAGTATTTGTGTGTACGTCTGATACCATACTACTTATGTAAAGGAGGAAATGTAGATGTTTATCTCTCAGAATGTTTGGTAATATGTTTATTGTTTGTGATGTGTGTGTATGTATGCATTAACACGATGTACTGAACGGGGTGAGAATAGCTTGACCTACCTCATCCCTTTGTGTGTATTTTACATCAATAAACTTATTTGAATTTCAATTTCAATTGTGGTTCCTGACAAAGGTATTAACTGTAAGAGATCTTTCCCATCATTTATCAATATATGTAGAAATATTAATGCATATAAATGATTAAATCAAGCATATAATTAATATGCAAATAAATGAAAATTCATTGACTCTCGATAATAAAAGGACACTATAAATTTCTTGATAACTTTCTCTCCTTAATGAAGATCTGTGGAACCAGGTGTAGCTTTTGGGATGAAATATTAATGACAATTAAGGTTAGGAAACCTTAATTGTCATTAATTAAGCCACTGGCCCCTGGGGAGGATTACCTTGCCCTGTGGTTACTTTTTCTTTCGAAGGTTCCTAGGATCAACGTCCCCAGGGGGGCCGGTCTCTGACCAAGCCTCCTGTGGTAAGTGGTCTAGTCAATCATGCTGTTGGACGCGGCTGTGATTTGTACACATTAAATTATGAAAGCATAAATAATCATCATTGAGTTTCTTAACATTAATAGCCCAAATTAACCAAACTTGTTTTAAAATTAACCCACAAATTCGTAAGTAGCTAAATTTTAAATTTAGGAGCGCGGGGCTCCCAATAGTTACCCCAATTCGCTACTTGTAGCCCATTCTGGCAACCCTAGTGTGTTGACCAGACAACACACTAGAAGGCGAAGGGACGACGACGTTTCGGTCTGTCCTGGACCATTTTTAAGTCGATTGTCGATTGGAAATCGACTTGAGAATGGTCAAGGACGGACCGAAACGTCGTCGTCCCTTCACCTTCTAGTGTGTTGTCTGGTCAACTTACTTTAGCCACGTTATTGTGACTCATCGCTTGCAACCCTAGTGTGATCAGAGGCGGTGCAGTCGGCTGGGCCGGTTGTGGTATGGTCAGAGGTGCAGTTGGCTAGGTGTGGCATCCCCAGAGGCCAGGCAGTGATTAGGGAGTCACATGTGTGTTACCGGGTAAGACTGGGAATTTCGATGGGAGTGGGTTTGCTGGTCGTGGTAAGGCAGTGGCGGAATAGGTGGTTATCATATATTTTATTTCCTCCTGCCGGAGGAGACAGTCAGGTGAGACCGCAGAGTGCGGGCCATTGCAGAGCAGGCAGCGTCGGTGGGAGGAGGTGCAGTCTGTGTAGTGATGGTCCTGGGCGCAGAGGCTACATCTCTGTGCTCGCTCGGTGCACTTCCTGGTATTCAAGTTCAAGTGTGTTTATTGAGACAATAAAAAATATATTTCAAAGGGACAGAGTTCATTCATCGTAAACAAATTTGGTATAATTTTATTCCAGCATGGTTGAGGCAGTTGATAGTGGTAAGGATTGCGATGTTGTGTACCTTGACTTTAGCAAAGCTGTTGATACAGTGTCCCATGAAAGACTGATTAAAAAGATAGAGCCTCATGGTATATGGGGGTGCTATATTAAGTTGGATTAGGGCATGGCTATACGAAAAGAAACAGAGTTAATAGAAATGGGGTTAAGTCAGAATGGGAAAATGTTGTAAGTGGAGTGCCTCAAGGCTCTGTCCAGGGCCCTCTATTGTTTATAATATATATATAAATTATTTAGATTCATGCTTAAGTAGCAACATTTGCCAATTGGCGACAATGCAAAACTCGGGATAGAAATAAACATCGGAAAAAGACTCACTATCACTTCAAGTCGAACTAAATAGAGTTTTTAAATGGTCAAAAGATTGGCAGATGCAGTTTAATGCTGATAAATGTAAAGTTTTGATGCTAGGTAATGATGATAGAGTCACAAGATACGAGCTGAATGGTGACGAGATTGCGAAAGGGATCTGGGAGTTTTGTAAGAATTTAAAGACAAAAGAACAATGCATGAATGTTCTAAATAGGCCAATAGGATACTGGGGTTTATTAATCGAGGGGTTAGTAAGAAGACACCTGGTGTGGTTCTTCAGATATATCTTCTTCTGGCTAGGCCCCATTTAGATTATGCAGTTCAGTTTTGGTCGCCGTATGCGAATGGATATAAATTCACTTGAACGTGTCCAGCGAAGGATGGCAAAGTTAATTCCCAAAATTAGAAACCTGTCATATAAAAAAAGATTAACAAAGCTTAAAATTGCATTCACTGGAAAGGGGACGAGTTAGGCGTTACGTTAGGAGTTGCCAATTTAGCAATTTCATCAGATATATATATATATATATATATATATATATATATATATATATATATATATATATATATATATATATATATATATATATATATATATATATAACATATATATATATATATATATATATGTTTTCATATATATATATATATATATATATATATATATATGAAAACTTGGCTTATTAGGCAAATTGGGCCTTGCATAGTAGGCTGAGAAGTGCGTTCTGACTACTAGGTACGACATATATATATATATATATATATATATATATATATATATATATATATATATATATATATATATATATGTATATATATATATATAATATATATATATATACATATATATATATATATATATATATATATATATATACATATATATATATATATATATATATATATATATATATATATATATATATATATATATATATATATATATATATGTATGTATATATAAGAACATCCTCCCTGGTAACTGCTAAACTCGTCAACCTGTCCTCGTCCCCACCCTGTCAACCTGTCCTCGTCCCCACCCATATATATATATATATATATATATATATATATATATATATATATATATATATATATATATATATATATATATATATATATATATATATATATGTCGTACCTAGTTGCCAGAATGCACTTCTCAGCCTACTATGCAAGGCCCGATTTGCCTAATAAGCCAAGTTTTCCTGAATTAGTATATTTTCTCTAATTTTTTTCTTATGAAATGATAAAGCTACCCATTTCATTATGTATGAGGTCAATTTTTTTTATTTTAGTTAAAATTAACGTAGATATATGACCGAACCTAACCAACCCTACCTAACCTAACCTAACCTATCTTTATAGGTTAGGTTAGGTTAGGTAGCCGAAAAAGTTAGGTTAGGTTAGGTTAGGTAGGTTAGGTAGTCGAAAAACAATTAATTCATGAAAACTTGGCTTATTAGGCAAATCGGGCCTTGCATAGTAGGCTCAGAAGTGAGTTCTGGCTACTAGGTACGACATATATATATATATATATATATATATATATATATATATATATATATATATATATATATATATATATATATATATATATATATATATATATATGTATATATATATATATATATATATATATATATATATATATATATATATATATATATATATATATATATATATATATATATATATATTGTGACGGGAACGCGTTGGTGTTCGGCTGTTTCAAAAGCTAGGGGCATGGCCTCGTCACATAAAGAAAAAAAAGAGAAAAGCTAGAACTTTTGTCTGTGGTAAGGTAATGGGAAGACACACAAAACACAAGTAAATTTAACAATGAAATTTTAATTACGTTAGAAAAGCAAGACATGAATAAAATTGAGCATAAAAATGTAACAGACAAATCAACAAACAAAATAATAAGAATAATCACTGGCAAATGAAAAGTTACGTTAAGACAAGTGAATAATAGCAAAGTAAATATTAGTGCAGGAATATTGGCTTCAAGCTGCCACCTCCCTTAGTACACTTAAGCCAAGGCTTAGTCTACCAATGAGACGTGTCAACTGTGTGGAGCACTGAGATATTCTGCCTTCTCTAGGTCGCTGTAGCCCAGACATCAACTCGTGGCGGAGGGTGGTGGGGCAGGTGCGCTGGACACCAGCCAATCAGCGACAGGCAGGCGATGGACAAGCAGTTTGCCGGTTAACGGTGGCGGAGGCGAGCAGGTGCGCCGGTGTGCTGGATACGTTTTGCTTTCTGGGCAAAACGTTTTGGAGATACTTGTTGGATATATCTTCTATATTATCTGTTGAGGAGACGTACTTTGGAGGGAAGAGCAGGCTCAATCTCTCTTGAAAGAGATTATCGTCACAATATATATATATATATATATATATATATATATATATATATATATATATATATATATATATATATATATATATATATATATATATATATATATATTTATATATATATATATATATATATATATATATATATATATATATATATATATATATATATATACAACTTTAGAACACTTTCCCACCAGGAGACTCGAACCCTAGCCAGCACAGAAGCCTTCCAGCAACTGGCATAACAGGTACGCCTTAACCCGCTCCACCACCCGCTCAGACCCTTAAAAGAGATGGTAATTTCGGAGTATTTAAATACACCAAAGATCACCACCTCCCAAGAGCACTAGAGCAAGTGAGGGGTCATTTAGACGTTAATTTCATCAAGTCCCTGTTAATATGGGAAGACACAGTGTCTATGCTTAAGGCACAACTCTCCTAAACACGAGAGTTAAGTATACAACTTTAGAACACTTTCCCACCAGGAGACTCGAACCCTAGCCAGCACAGAAGCCTTCCAGCAACTGGCATAACAGGTACGCCTTAACCTGCTCCACCACCCGCTCAGACCCTTAAAAGAGAAAGGGAGGTGGTGATCTTTGGTGTATTTAAATACTCCGAAATTACCATCTCTTTTAAGGGTCTGAGAGGGTGGTGGAGCGGGTTAAGGCGTACCTGTTATGCCAGTTGCTGGAAGGCTTCTGTGCTGGCTAGGGTTCGAGTCTCCTGGTGGGAAAGTGTTCTAAAGTTGTATACTTAACTCTCGTGTTTAGGAGAGTTGTGCCTTAAGCATAGACACTGTGTCTTCCCATATTAACAGGGACTTGATGAAATTAACGTCTAAATGACCCCTCACTTGCTCTAGTGCTCTTGGGAGGTGGTGATCTTTGGTGTATTTAAATACTCCGAAATTACCATCTCTTTTAAGGGTCTGAGCGGGTGGTGGAGCGGGTTAAGGCGTACCTGTTATGCCAGTTGCTGGAAGGCTTCTGTGCTGACTAGGGTTCGAGTCTCCTGGTGGGAAAGTGTTCTAAAGTTGTATACTTAACTCTCGTGTTTAGGAGAGTTGTGCCTTAAGCATAGACATTGTGTCTTCCCATATTAACAGGGACTTGATGAAATTAACGTCTAAATGACCCCTCACTTGCTCTAGTGCTCTTGGGAGGTGGTGATCTTTGGTGTATTTAAATACTCCGAAATTACCATCTCTTTTAAGGGTCTGAGCGGGTGGTGGAGCGGGTTAAGGCGTACCTGTTATGCCAGTTGCTGGAAGGCTTCTGTGCTGGCTAGGGTTCGAGTCTCCTGGTGGGAAAGTGTTCTAAAGTTGTATACTTAACTCTCGTGTTTAGGAGAGTTGTGCCTTAAGCATAGACACTGTGTCTTCCCATATTAACAGTTACTTGATGAAATTAACGTCTAAATGACCCCTCACTTGCTCTAGTGCTCTTGGGAGGTGGTGATCTTTGGTGTATTTAAAAACTCCGAAATTACCATCTTTTTTAAGGGTCTGAGCGGGTGGTGGAGCGGGTTAAGGCGTACCTGTTATGCCAGTTGCTGGAAGGCTTCTGTGCTGGCTAGGGTTCGAGTCTCCTGGTGGGAAAGTGTTCTAAAGTTGTATACTTAACTCTCGTGTTTAGGAGAGTTGTGCCTTAAGCATAGACACTGTGTCTTCCCATATTAACAGGGACTTGATGAAATTAACGTCTAAATGACCCCTCACTTGCTCTAGTGCTCTTGGGAGGTGGTGATCTTTGGTGTATTTAAATACTCCGAAATTACCATCTCTTTTAAGGGTCTGAGCGGGTGGTGGAGCGGGTTAAGGCGTACCTGTTATGCCAGTTGTTGGAAGGCTTCTGTGATGGCTAGGGTTCGAGTCTCCTGGTGGGAAAGTGTTCTAAAGTTGTATACTTAACTCTCGTGTTTAGGAGAGTTGTGCCTTAAGCATAGACACTGTGTCTTCCCATATTAACAGGGACTTGATGAAATTAACGTCTAAATGACCCCTCACTTGCTCTAGTGCTCTTGGGAGGTGGTGATCTTTGGTGTATTTAAATACTCCGAAATTACCATCTCTTTTAAGGGTCTGAGCGGGTGGTGGAGCAGGTTAAGGCGTACCTGTTATGCCAGTTGCTGGAAGGCTTCTGTGCTGGCTAGGGTTCGAGTCTCCTGGTGGGAAAGTGTTCTAAAGTTGTATACTTAACTCTCGTGTTTAGGAGAGTTGTGCCTTAAGCATAGACACTGTGTCTTCCCATATTAACAGGGACTTGATGAAATTAACGTCTAAATGACCCCTCACTTGCTCTAGTGCTCTTGGGAGGTGGTGATCTTTGGTGTATTTAAATACTCCGAAATTACCATCTCTTTTAAGGGTCTGAGCGGGTGGTGGAGCGGGTTAAGGCGTACCTGTTATGCCAGTTGCTGGAAGGCTTCTGTGCTGGCTAGGGTTCGAGTCTCCTGGTGGGAAAGTGTTCTAAAGTTGTATACTTAACTCTCGTGTTTAGGAGAGTTGTGCCTTAAGCATAGACACTGTGTCTTCCCATATTAACAGGGACTTGATGAAATTAACGTCTAAATGACCCCTCACTTGCTCTAGTGCTCTTGGGAGGTGGTGATCTTTGGTGTATTTAAATACTCCGAAATTACCATCTCTTTTAAGGGTCTGAGCGGGTGGTGGAGCGGGTTAAGGCGTACCTGTTATGCCAGTTGCTGGAAGGCTTCTGTGCTGGCTAGGGTTCGAGTCTCCTGGTGGGAAAGTGTTCTAATGTTGTATACTTAACTCTCGTGTTTAGGAGAGTTGTGCCTTAAGCATAGACACTGTGTCTTCCCATATTAACAGGGACTTGATGAAATTAACGTCTAAATGACCCCTCACTTGCTCTAGTGCTCTTGGGAGGTGGTGATCTTTGGTGTATTTAAATACTCCGAAATTACCATCTCTTTTAAGGGTCTGAGAGGGTGGTGGAGCGGGTTAAGGCGTACCTGTTATGCCAGTTGCTGGAAGGCTTCTGTGCTGGCTAGGGTTCGAGTCTCCTGGTGGGAAAGTGTTCTAAAGTTGTATACTTAACTCTCGTGTTTAGGAGAGTTGTGCCTTAAGCATAGACACTGTGTCTTCCCATATTAACAGGGACTTGATGAAATTAACGTCTAAATGACCCCTCACTTGCTCTAGTGCTCTTGGGAGGTGGTGATCTTTGGTGTATTTAAATACTCCGAAATTACCATCTCTTTTAAGGGTCTGAGCGGGTGGTGGAGCGGGTTAAGGCGTACCTGTTATGCCAGTTGCTGGAAGGCTTCTGTGCTGGCTAGGGTTCGAGTCTCCTGGTGGGAAAGTGTTCTAAAGTTGTATACTTAACTCTCGTGTTTAGGAGAGTTGTGCCTTAAGCATAGACACTGTGTCTTCCCATATTAACAGGGACTTGATGAAATTAACGTCTAAATGACCCCTCACTTGCTCTAGTGCTCTTGGGAGGTAGTGATCTTTGGTGTATTTAAATACTCCGAAATTACCATCTCTTTTAAGGGTCTGAGCGGGTGGTGGAGCGGGTTAAGGCGTACCTGTTATGCCAGTTGCTGGAAGGCTTCTGTGCTGGCTAGGGTTCGAGTCTCCTGGTGGGAAAGTGTTCTAAAGTTGTATACTTAACTCTCGTGTTTAGGAGAGTTGTGCCTTAAGCATAGACACTGTGTCTTCCCATATTAACAGGGACTTGATGAAATTAACGTCTAAATGACCCCTCACTTGCTCTAGTGCTCTTGGGAGGTGGTGATCTTTGGTGTATTTAAATACTCCGAAATTACCATCTCTTTTAAGGGTCTGAGCGGGTGGTGGAGCGGGTTAAGGCGTACCTGTTATGCCAGTTGCTGGAAGGCTTCTGTGCTGGCTAGGGTTCGAGTCTCCTGGTGGGAAAGTGTTCTAATGTTGTATACTTAACTCTCGTGTTTAGGAGAGTTGTGCCTTAAGCATAGACACTGTGTCTTCCCATATTAACAGGGACTTGATGAAATTAACGTCTAAATGACCCCTCACTTGCTCTAGTGCTCTTGGGAGGTGGTGATCTTTGGTGTATTTAAATACTCCGAAATTACCATCTCTTTTAAGGGTCTGAGAGGGTGGTGGAGCGGGTTAAGGCGTACCTGTTATGCCAGTTGCTGGAAGGCTTCTGTGCTGGCTAGGGTTCGAGTCTCCTGGTGGGAAAGTGTTCTAAAGTTGTATACTTAACTCTCGTGTTTAGGAGAGTTGTGCCTTAAGCATAGACACTGTGTCTTCCCATATTAACAGGGACTTGATGAAATTAACGTCTAAATGACCCCTCACTTGCTCTAGTGCTCTTGGGAGGTGGTGATCTTTGGTGTATTTAAATACTCCGAAATTACCATCTCTTTTAAGGGTCTGAGCGGGTGGTGGAGCGGGTTAAGGCTTACCTGTTATGCCAGTTGCTGGAAGGCTTCTGTGCTGGCTAGGGTTCGAGTCTCCTGGTGGGAAAGTGTTCTAAAGTTGTATACTTAACTCTCGTGTTTAGGAGAGTTGTGCCTTAAGCATAGACATTGTGTCTTCCCATATTAACAGGGACTTGATGAAATTAACGTCTAAATGACCCCTCACTTGCTCTAGTGCTCTTGGGAGGTGGTGATCTTTGGTGTATTTAAATACTCCGAAATTACCATCTCTTTTAAGGGTCTGAGCGGGTGGTGGAGCGGGTTAAGGCGTACCTGTTATGCCAGTTGCTGGAAGGCTTCTGTGCTGGCTAGGGTTCGAGTCTCCTGGTGGGAAAGTGTTCTAAAGTTGTATACTTAACTCTCGTGTTTAGGAGAGTTGTGCCTTAAGCATAGACACTGTGTCTTCCCATATTAACTGTTACTTGATGAAATTAACGTCTAAATGACCCCTCACTTGCTCTAGTGCTCTTGGGAGGTGGTGATCTTTGGTGTATTTAAAAACTCCGAAATTACCATCTCTTTTAAGGGTCTGAGCGGGTGGTGGAGCGGGTTAAGGCGTACCTGTTATGCCAGTTGCTGGAAGGCTTCTGTGCTGGCTAGGGTTCGAGTCTCCTGGTGGGAAAGTGTTCTAAAGTTGTATACTTAACTCTCGTGTTTAGGAGAGTTGTGCCTTAAGCATAGACACTGTGTCTTCCCATATTAACAGGGACTTGATGAAATTAACGTCTAAATGACCCCTCACTTGCTCTAGTGCTCTTGGGAGGTGGTGATCTTTGGTGTATTTAAATACTCCGAAATTACCATCTCTTTTAAGGGTCTGAGCGGGTGGTGGAGCGGGTTAAGGCGTACCTGTTATGCCAGTTGTTGGAAGGCTTCTGTGCTGGCTAGGGTTCGAGTCTCCTGGTGGGAAAGTGTTCTAAAGTTGTATACTTAACTCTCGTGTTTAGGAGAGTTGTGCCTTAAGCATAGACACTGTGTCTTCCCATATTAACAGGGACTTGATGAAATTAACGTCTAAATGACCCCTCACTTGCTCAAGTGCTCTTGGGAGGTGGTGATCTTTGGTGTATTTAAATACTCCGAAATTACCATCTCTTTTAAGGGTCTGAGCGGGTGGTGGAGCGGGTTAAGGCGTACCTGTTTTGCCAGTTGCTGGAAGGCTTCTGTGCTGGCTAGGGTTCGAGTCTCCTGGTGGGAAAGTGTTCTAAAGTTGTATACTTAACTCTCGTGTTTAGGAGAGTTGTGCCATATATATATATATATATATATATATATATATATATATATATATATATATATATATATATATATATATATATATATATATATATATATATATATATATATATATATATATATATATATGCGAACAACACTATATATATATATATATATATATATATATATATATATATATATATATATATATATATATATATAGTTATATATATATATATATATATATATATATATATATATATATATATATATATATATATATCTGATGAAATTGCTACATTGGCAACTCGTCATCCATTGATACATAAAACAATTCAACCTAGCCTAGAGAACATAGAAAACATCATCACCAAAAAACTCTCACATCTCAACAAAGCCTACCTGCGCCAGAGAATAGCTGAAGGTTCGCCATCTGCATCATGGTATCTTCAGGCAACCAAATTAGAAAGGTTAAATATCCCAAAAGGAATCCACAGGGAAATAGCAGTTTGGTTATATAGACTACGTCTAGGTTACAGATGCAATTGGGAGATTGGTGAAACCCGACAGAGAGAGTGCATCTTCTGCCAAACTGTCACAGAAACGCCATTACTTCACTATCTTCTGGAATGTGAAGCAACCAATGACCTTAGAAGAGCTTTAAGAGTTCCTGAATCATGCAGTGGCCACCCTGAAGCCATCAACACAGCCACTATCCTGGTCAACAAAGGTGTCCAGCAGCTGGACACCCTCATAAAGACTGTGAAGCAGTATCCTCCCCCGCGATAACAGCTTGATGGTTAAATGCAACCTCAGAATACTGAGAAAAAAAAAATTGTTCCACTTACGGGCTATTCATGCCCGTGCCACCTCTTGGGTGCCTTAATCTTCATCAATCTCCTCATCACACGGGAGACATCTCCCCTCACGCAGGATGCATTCGCACCTCCACAGATCTCCAGTATCAGCTCTTGAGACTGGTAATGGCTCAAAAGGGCCACCACTTACGGGCTATTCATACCTGTGCCACCTTTTGGGTGGCTCAATCTTCATCAATCTCCTCATCACAATCGACTTGAGAATGGTCCAGGACGGACCGAAACGTCGTCGTTTCCCTTCAACTTCTAGTGTGTGGTCTGGTCAACATACTTCAGCCACGTTATTGTGACAGGCGATGAGTCACAAGAAAAATAGTTAGAGGGATAGAAGCCCTAAACCAGAAAATAATAAATACAATAATATATATATATATATATATATATATATATATATATATATATATATATATATATATATATATATATATATATATATATATATATATATGTATGTATGTATGTCGTACCTAGTAGCCAGAACGCACTTCTCGGCCTACTATGCAAGGCCCCCGAATTGCCTAATAAGCCAAGTTTTCCTGAATTAATATATTTTCTCTAATTTTTTTCTTGTGAAATGATAAAGCTACCCATTTCATTATGTATGAGGTCAATTTTTTTTTATTGGAGTTAAAATTAACGTAGATATATGACCGAACCTAACCAACCCTACCTAACCTAACCTAACCGATCTTTATCGCGAAGATAAAGTGAAAGAGTATAGTGAAAGACAAGGGTCTTAAGAAGACCTTGACAAGGACGCCTACAGACGCCCTAAGGACGGCAAATTCATTTGCCGTGTTGGAGGACGAGTGCTGTAGTGCGCCTGCAGCGAGGAACGGCGGAGCGCAGGCCCCTCAGGCTGCTCAGAAAGTTAGGGCGGTACCGAAGCGAATTTTGGTTGTGGGAGATTCCCTGGTGAGGTATTTAGACAGAACGTTTTGTGCCAGAGATAGGGGGAACAGATTAAGGGTTTGCTATCCGGGAACTAGAATTGGTGATATTGTTGAAAACATGAATGATATTATGACGGGAAATGGGAACAAACCCATTATTTGTATAAGTGCAGGGGGTAATGATGTTGGGCGAGTTAGGAGTGAGGAACTAATACAGAGATTTAGGACAGCCATTGAATTAGTTAGGAGCAAGGGAGGAATCCCAATCATATGTGGCATTCTTCAAAGAAGGGGAGTGGGAAATGAATGGATCTCGAGGGCATTTGGTGTCAATTGCCGGCTGGAAAGATATTGCAAATCAAATGCAATATCTTTCATAGACAACTGGGAACGCTTCTATGGAAGAAATGAAATGTATGCTCGTGATGGGGGTGCATCTATCGAGGACTGGGGTTGTTGCTGTTGCGAACTCGTTGGAACCAGTGGTTAGAGGTGTTTGTTTGGGTTTAAACTGTTAGTAGATAGTGGTATGGGAATTGATTTGGAGGAAGGAGGTAATAAAAGTATGTGTTCGTGGGAGAAAAGAATTGGCAAAAGGGAAAGAAAAGGGCCTCAAAATAACAATTCACTTAGGATATATTACACTAACAGTAGAAGTCTAAGAAATAAAATTAATGAATTAAATGCTCTTGTCTGCACAGAAAAAATAGATATTATTGCACTTACCGAAACGTGGATGAACGTAGAATATAGAGAACTATTAGCTGAATATCAGATAAATGGATTTAAACTATTTCACACAGATAGATATATTAGACGAGGAGGGGGAGTAGCCATATATGTTAGGGACAATTTGAAATGTAGTCTCAAAGAGGGAATCAAAACTGAGCCACACACAGAAACTATTTGGATAGAATTAAACGAAAAAGCAAATAATATTATAATAGGAGTTATTTATAGGCCAACAAATTTTGACAGAATGGAAGCAAAGCATCTATGGAATGAAATATCTAGAGCATCTAGATCTAACAGTATTTATGTCATGGGTAACTTTAATTTTAGTGGAATAAACTGGGTGAACAAAACAGGGAATAGTGAAGCAGAAGATTTTCTAGAATTAATTGACGATTGCTTTCTTTCACAACACATTAAGGAACCAACCCGGGAAAATAATATTTTAGATTTAGTGTTAACTAACAGGGAAACACAAATTAATGACATCGAAATAGGGAGTGAGCTAGGGAACAGTGATCACAAAGTAATCAGATTTAGCATAGAATGGAATAGACATGTAGGAGAAAATTCTGTTAAAGTGCCAGATTTTCGAAAAGCTGATTTTAATAGCCTAAGAAATTTTTTGGGTCAAATAGATTGGAATCTCTTGGGTATGGGGTGTGGACCGGTCTTAGAGCAAGACATGAACCCAGCGATAGGTGACGTAAAAGGGGATTTCGATGTGGATTTAATATATAACTTATTTAAGAATATTCTAAACAAAGCACAGGAACGTAGTATACCATACAAATTGAATAGGTCGAATACTAATGACCCAAAGTGGATAACAAATAATTTAAAGAACCTTATAGGTAAAAAGAGAGCTTTGGTACAAAAGGATTAAGAATGGGGAAGTCAGGTTAGAACAGGAATTCATACAACTGGTTAGAAATGTTAAAATAGAGATTAGGAAAGCAAAAAGAAACTATGAAGTTCGCATAGCAGAGCAAACAAAGTCAAATCCTAAAGGGTTTTTTCAGTTATATCGAACTAAGACTAGGGAAAGGATAGGTCCATTAAAATCTGAGACAGGTCAAATAACGGATAATGACAAGGAGATGAGTAGTATTTTTAACAAATATTTTCTATCTGTATTTACTAAAGAAGAACTTAACAATAAGCCTTCAGCCAAACAAGTCTATGTGGGTGGGGATGAGGACATAAGAACATAAGAACATAAGAACAAAGGCAACTGCAGAAGGCCCACTGGCCCACACGAGGCAGCTCCCATTCTATAACCACCCAATCCCACTCATATACTTGTCCAACCCGTGCTTGAAACAATCGAGGGACCCCACCTCCACAATGTTACGCGGCAATTGGTTCCACAAATCAACAACCCTGTTACTGAACCAGTATTTACCCAAGTCTTTCCTAAATCTAAACTTATCCAATTTATACCCATTGTTTCGTGTTCTGTCCTGTGTTGATACTTTTAATACCCTATTAATATCCCCCCGGTTATGTCCATTCATCCACTTGTAAACCTCTATCATGTCACCCCTAACTCTTCGCCTTTCCAGTGAATGCAACTTAAGCTTTGTTAATCTTTCTTCATATGAAAGATTTCTAATTTGGGGAATTAACTTAGTCATCCTACGCTGGACACGTTCAAGTGAATTTATATCCATTCTATAATATGGCGACCAAAACTGAACTGCATAATCTAAATGGGGCCTAACTAGAGCAAGATATAGCTTGAGAACCACACCAGGTGTCTTGTTACTAACGCTGCGATTAATAAATCCAAGTGTCCGATTTGCCTTATTACGAACATTTATGCATTGATCCTTTTGTTTTAAATTCTTACTAATCATAACTCCCAGATCCCTTTCGCAATCCGACTTCGCAATCACAACACCATCTAGCTCGTATCTTGTAACTCTATCATCATTACCTAACCTCAGAACTTTACATTTATCAGCATTAAACTGCATCTGCCAATCCTTTGACCATTTCAAAACCCTATCTAGATCAACTTGAAGTGATAGTGAGTCCTCCTCCGAATTAATTTCCCTACCGATTTTCGTATCATCGGCAAATTTGCAAATGTTGCTACTCAAACCTGAATCTAAATCATTTATATATATTATAAACAACAGAGGACCCAGGACAGAGCCTTGAGGCACTCCACTTACAACATTTTCCCACTCTGACTTGATTCCATTTATACTAACTCTCTGTTTCCTTTGGTATAGCCATGCCCTAATCCAGCTTAATATAGCACCCCCAATACCATGAGACTCTATCTTTTTAATCAGTCTTTCATGTGGCACTGTATCAAAAGCTTTGCTAAAGTCAAGGTATACAACATCGCAATCCTTACCACTATCAACTGCCTCAACAATGCTAGAATAAAAAGATAACAAATTTGTTAAACATGAACGGCCATTTATAAAACCATGTTGCGACTCAATTATTAATTTATGTTTTTCAAGATGAAGACGAATTTTATTTGCTATTATAGATTCGAGTAACTTTCCCACAATAGACGTTAGGCTAATTGGTCGATAGTTAGACGCAAGTGATCTATCTCCTTTCTTAAAAACTGGTATCACATTAGCAACTTTCCAAAACTCTGGCACTCTGCCTGACTCTATTGATTTATTAAATATGGTTGACAGTGGGTCACAAAGCTCCTCTTTGCATTCTTTAAGCACCCTGGCAAACACTTCATCCGGCCCTGGGGATTTGTTTGGTTTGAGTTTTACTATTTGTTTAAGAACATCCTCCCTGGTAACTGTTAAACTCGTCAACCTGTCCTCGTCCCCACCCACATAGACTTGTTCGGCTGAAGGCATATTGTTAAGTTCCTCTTTAGTAAATACAGATACAAAATATTTATTAAAAATACTACTCATCTCTTCATCACTATCTGTTATTTGACCTGTCTCAGTTTTTAATGGACCTATCCTTTCCCTAGTCTTAGTACGATATAACTGAAAAAACCCTTTAGGATTTGTCTTTGCTTGCCCTGCTATGCGAACTTCATAGTTTCTTTTTGCTTTCCTTATCTCTTTTTTAACATTTCTAACCAGTTGTACGAATTCCTGTTCTAACAGGACAGGTTGACTAGTTTAGCAGTTACCAGGGAGGATGTAATTAAACAATTAGAAAAACTTAAACCAAACAAATCCCCAGGGCCGGATGAAGTGTTTGCCAGGGTGTTTAAGGAATGCAAAGAGGAGCTTTCCGAGCCACTGTCTACCATATTTAATAAATCAATAGAGTCAGGCAGAGTACCAGAATCATGGAAGGTAGCTAATGTGGTACCAATTTTTAAGAAAGGAGATAGATCACTTGCGTCAAACTATCGGCCAATTAGCCTAACGTCTATTGTGGGAAAGTTACTTGAATCAATAATTGCAAATACAATTCGTTTCCATCTTGAAAAACATAAATTAATAAATGAGTCGCAACATGGTTTTACAAATGGCCGTTCATGTTTAACAAATTTGCTAACTTTTTATTCCAGCATAGTTGAGGCAGTTTATAGTGGTAAGGATTGTGATGTTGTGTACCTTGACTTTAGCAAAGCTTTTGATACAGTGCCACATGAAAGACTAATTAAAAAAATAGAAGCTCATGGTATTGGGGGTGCTATATTAACTTGGATTAGGGCATGGCTATTCCAAAGGAAACAGAGAGTTAGTATAAATGGGGTTAAGTCAGAGTGGGATAATGTTGTTAGTGGAGTACCTCAGGGCTCTGTCCTGGGACCTCTGTTGTTTATAATATATATAAATGATTTAGATTCAGGTTTGAGTAGCAACATTTGCAAATTCGCCGATGATACGAAAATCGGTAGGGAAATAGATTTAGGAAAGAATCTAGATTTAGGAAAGACTTGGGTAAATACTGGTTCAGTAACAGGGTTGTTGATTTGTGGAACCAATTGCCGCGTAACATTGTGGAGGTGGGGTCCCTCGATTGTTTCAAGCACGGGTTGGACAAGTATATGAGTGGGATTGGGTGGTTATAGAATAGGAGCTGCCTCGTATGGGCCAATAGGCCTTCTGCAGTTACCTTTGTTCTTATGTTCTTATGTTCTTAATTAATTCGGAGGAGGACTCACTATCAATTCAAGTTGATCTAGATAGGGTTTTGAAATGGTCAAATGATTGGCAAATGCAGTTTAATGCTGATAAATGTAAAGTTCTGAGGCTAAGTAATGATGATAGAGTTACAAGATACGAGCTAGATGGTGTTGAGATTGCGAAAGGGATCTGGGACTTATGATTAGTAAGAATTTAAATCAAAAGGATCAATGCATGAATGTTCGTAATAAGGCGAATAGGACACTGGGATTTATTAATCGAAGCGTTACTAACAAGACACCTGGTGTGGTTCTTATGCTATATCTTGCTCTGGTTAGGTCCCATTTAGATTATGCAGTTCAGTTTTGGTCGCCGTATTATAGAATGGATATAAATTCACTTGAACGTGTCCAACGTAGGATGACTAAGTTAATTCCCCAAATTAGAAATCTTTCATATGAAGAAAGATTAACAAAGCTTAAGTTGCATTCACTGGAAAGGCAAAGAGTTAGGGGTGCAATGATAGAGGTTTACAAGTGGATGAATGGACATAACAGGGGGGGATATTAATAGGGTATTAAAAATATCAACACAAGACAGAACACGAAACAATGGGTATAAATTGGATAAGTTTAGATTTAGGAAAGACTTGGGTAAATACTGGTTCAGTAACAGGGTTGTTGATTTGTGGAACCAATTGCCGCGTAACGTGGTGGAGGTGGTGTCCCTCGATTGTTTTAAGCGCGGGTTGGACAAGTATATGAGTGGGATTGGGTGGTTATAAATAGGAGCTGCCTCGTATGGGCCAATAGGCCTTCTGCAGTTACCTTTGTTCTTATGTTCTTATGTTCTTACCTTTGTTCTTATGTTCTTATGAGTGCCTCAGGGCTCTGTCCTGGGACCTCTGTTGTTTATAATATATATCAATGATTTAGATTCAGGTTTGAGTAGCAACATTTGCAAATTTGCCGATGATACAAAAATCGGCAGGGAAATTAACACGGAAGAAGACTCCCTATCACTTCAAGTTGATCTAAATAGGGTTTTGAAATGGTCAAAGGATTGGCAGATGCAGTTTAATGCTGATAAATGTAAAGTTTTGAGGCTAGGTAATGATGATAGAGTTACAAGATGCGAGCTAGATGGTGTTGAGATTGCGAACTCGAATTGCGCAAGGGATCTGGGAGTTATGATTAGTAAGAATTTAAATCAAAAGGATCAATGCATGAATGTTCGTAATAAGGCGAATAGGACACTGGGATTTATTAATCGAAGCGTTACTAACAAGACACCTGGTGTGGTTCTTAAGCTATATCTTGCTCTAGTTAGGCCCCATTTAGATTATGCAGTTCAGTTTTGGTCGCCGTACTATAGAATGGATATAAATTCACTTGACGTGTCCAGCGTAGGATGACTAAGTTAATTCCCCAAATTAGAAATCTTTCATATGAAGAAAGATTAACAAAGCTTAAGCTTATTCACTGGAAAGGCGAAGAGTTAGGGGTGACATGATAGAGGTTTACAAGTGGATGAATGGACATAACAAAGGGGCTTTAATAGGGTATTAAAAGCATCAACACAAGACAGAACACGAAACAATGGGTATAAACTGAATAAGTTTAGATTTAGGAAAGACTTGGGTAAATACTGGTTCGGTAACAGGGTTGTTTGATTTGTGGAACTAATTACCGCGTAACGTGGTGGAGGTGGGGTCCCTTGATTGTTTCAAGTGCGGGTTGGACAAGTATATGAGTGCGAGTGGGTGAACATAAGAACATAAGAAGAAAGGTAACTGCAGAAGGCCTATTGGCCCATACGAGGCAGCTCCTATCTATAACCACCCAATCCCACTCATATAAGAACATAAGAACATAAGAACAAAGGTAACTGCAGAAGGCCTATTGGCCCATACGAGGCAGCTCCTATTCTATAACCACCCAATCCCACTCATATACTTGTCCAACCCGTGCTTGAAACAATCGAGGGACCCCACCTCCACAATGTTACGCGGCAATTGGTTCCACAAATCAACAACCCTGTTACTGAACCAGTATTTACCCAAGTCTTTCCCAAATCTAAACTCATCCAATTTATATCCATTGTTTCGTGTTCTGTCCTGTGTTGATACTTTTAATACCCTATTAATATCCCCCCGGTTATGTCCATTCATCCACTTGTAAACCTCTATCATGTCACCCCTAACTCTTCGCCTTTCCAGTGAATGCAACTTAAGCTTTGTTAATCTTTCTTCATATGAAAGATTTCTAATTTGGGGAATTAACTTAGTCATCCTACGCTGGACACGTTCAAGTGAATTTATATCCATTCTATAATATGGCGACCAAAACTGAACTGCATAATCTAAATGGGGCCTAACTAGAGCAAGATATAGCTTGAGAACCACACCAGGTGTCTTGTTACTAACGCTGCGATTAATAAATCCAAGTGTCCGATTTGCCTTATTACGAACATTTATGCATTGATCCTTTTGTTTTAAATTCTTACTAATCATAACTCCCAGACTAATCATATACTTGTCCAACCCGCGCTTGAAACAATCAAGGGACCCCACCTCCACCACGTTACGCGGTAATTAGTTCCACAAATCAAACAACCCTGTTACCGAACCATTATTTACCCAAGTCTTTCCTAAATCTAAACTTATCCAATTTATACCCATTGTTTCGTGTTCTGTCTTGTGTTGATATTTTTAATACCCTATTAATATCCCCCCTGTTATGTCCATTCATCCACTTGTAAACTTCTATCATGTCATCCCTAACTCTTCGTCTTTGCAGTGAATGCAATTTAAGCTTTATTAATCTTTCTTCATATGAAAGACATCTAATTTGGGGAATTAACTTTGTCATCCTACGCTGGACACGTTCAAGTGAATTTATATCCATTCTATAATACGGCGACCTAATCTGAACTGCATAATCTAAATGGGGCCTAACCAGAGCAAGATATAGCTTAAGAACCACACCAGGTGTCTTATTACTAACGCTGCGATTAATAAATCCGAGTGTCCTATTCGCCGTTTTACGAACATTCATGCATTGATCCTTTTGTATTAAATTCTTTCTGATCATAACTCCCAGATCCCTTTCGCAATCCGACTTCGCAATCTCAACACCATCTAGCTCGTATCTTGTAACTCTATCATCATTACCTAGCCTCAGAACTTTACATTTATCAGCATTAAACTGCATTTGCCAATCCTTTGATCATTTCAAAACCCTATCTAGATCAACTTGAAGTGATAGTGAGTCCTCCTCCGAATTAATTTCCCTACCGATTTTCGTATCATCGGCAAATTTGCAAATCTTGCTACTCAAACCTGAATCTAAATCATTTATATATATTATAAACAACAGAGGTCCCAGGACAGAGCCCTGAGGTTTCCAGAGTTTTGGAAAGTTGCTAATGTGATACCAGTTTTTAAGAAAGGAGATAGATCACTTGCGTCTAACTATCGACCAATTAGCCTAACGTCTATTGTGGGAAAGTTACTCGAATCTATAATAGCAAATAAAATTCGTCTTCATCTTGAAAAACATAAATTAATAATTGAGTCGCAACATGGTTTTATAAATGGCCGTTCATGTTTAACAAATTTGTTATCTTTTTATTCTAGCATTGTTGAGGCAGTTGATAGTGGTAAGGATTGCGATGTTGTATACCTTGACTTTAGCAAAGCTTTTGATACAGTGCCACATGAAAGACTGATTAAAAAAATAGAGTCTCATGGTATTGGGGGTGCTATATTAAGCTGGATTAGGGCATGGCTATACCAAAGGAAACAGAGAGTTAGTATAAATGGAATCAAGTCAGAGTGGGAAAATGTTGTAAGTGGAGTGCCTCAAGGCTCTGTCCTGGGACCTCTGTTGTTTATAATATATATAAATGATTTAGATTCAGGTTTGAGTAGCAACATTTGCAAATTCGCCGATGATACGAAAATCGGTAGGGAAATTAATTCGGAGGAGGACTCACTATCACTTCAAGTTGATCTAGATAGGGTTTTGAAATGGTCAAAGGATTGGCAGATGCAGTTTAATGCTGATAAATGTAAAGTTCTGAGGTTAGGTAATGATGATAGAGTTACAAGATACGAGCTAGATGGTGTTGTGATTGCGAAGTCGGATTGCGAAAGGGATCTGGGAGTTATGATTAGTAAGAATTTAAAACAAAAGGATCAATGCATAAATGTTCGTAATAAGGCAAATCGGACACTTGGATTTATTAATCGCAGCGTTAGTAACAAGACACCTGGTGTGGTTCTCAAGCTATATCTTGCTCTAGTTAGGCCCCATTTAGATTATGCAGTTCAGTTTTGGTCGCCATATTATAGAATGGATATAAATTCACTTGAACGTGTCCAGCGTAGGATGACTAAGTTAATTCCCCAAATTAGAAATCTTTCATATGAAGAAAGATTAACAAAGCTTAAGTTGCATTCACTGGAAAGGCGAAGAGTTAGGGGCGACATGATAGAGGTTTACAAGTGGGTGAATGGACATAACAAGGGGGATATTAATAGGGTATTAAAAGTATCAACACAGGACAGAACACGAAACAATGGGTATAAATTGGATAAGTTTAGATTTAGGAAAGACTTGGGTAAATACTGGTTCAGTAACAGGGTTGTAGATTTGTGGAACCAATTGCCGCGTAACGTGGTGGAGGTGGGGTCCCTCTATTGTTTCAAGCGCGGGTTGGACAAGTATATGAGTGGGATTGGGTGGTTATAGAATAGGAGCTGCCTCGTATGGGCCAATAGGCCTTCTGCAGTTACCTTTGTTCTTATGTTCTTACTCCACTAACAACATTATCCCACTCTTACTTAACCCCATTTATACTAACTCTCTGTTTCCTTTGGAATAGCCATGCCCTAATCCAACTTAATATAGCACCCCCAATACCATGAGCTTCTATTTTTTCAATTAGTCTTTCATGTGGCACTGTATCAAACGCTTTGCTAAAGTCAAGGTACACAACATCACAATCCTTACCACTATCAACTGCCTCAACTATGCTGGAATAAAAAGTTAGCAAATTTGTTAAACATGAACAGCCATTTGTAAAACCATGTTGCGACTGAAAAGGAGGGGATAAGCTGTTTGAGAGCGTTCAGACCAGCTTGAGTGACGTACACACTTCCAGGAAACTGAGGGAGACACTGCTACACGAGAGGATTAGCTCATGACCTCAGGGAATACGACGTACTTGACTGCTGTAAACCCTCTCGACAGTGTAATATGTCTGCTCCCTGGAAAGTACAGAAAATAGACGTCGAAATTGTACCCCTCAAGGTGAGAAAGATTCATCATGAACCGGGACAATTACGGTGTTTGTATGGAAGCATGATATTTCGGTTACCAAGAGGCAACAGTTTACATGTATATTGCGACGGATCGGTGGCAGAGGATAGGCAGGGCAGGGTGTGGTGTCCTAATAAGGGAATTATACGGAGTTTGGGACTGTGGACAGGATAATTGAACTCCTGGCTTAGTAATTATATATCATCCACACAAGCTGAACTGCAGACCGTTCTGGCGTGTTTGGAGGAAGTACGTCATGACGACAAAAATGTTTTTGTATTTGTCGATAGCCTGAGGAGCACTGGAGTCCTTAAACAGTCGAAACCCAGTCTTCATGTCTATAGTTGAGGACTGTAAGAGAAGAATAACTGAGATACAGCTGAAAGGTTATAGTGTGAAATTCATGTGGATTCCATCTCATGTTGGAATAGTGCTCAACGAGGTGGCGGATGACTTGGCCAAACGTGCCACATCAAAACCACAAGTTGACATTGAATGTGAATTCACAATGAGACAAATAAGAAGGCAAAATCAGAAATATTCAGGCACAGGCGGGAGTGGAGAGGAGAGAGATAATGTATGAGAGTAGTCAAACCATGCAACACTACATGTATGTGAGTCAAAACACCCATTTCACTTATGGTAAAAGGAGAAATGCTTGGAGTGACTCTGTGTACATGCGGCTCAGGCTTGGGTACAAATATTACTGGGAATATGGGATAGATGTTCATGATAATGACACGAAGTGTAAACTATGTGGTATGTTAAGGTCTCACACCTTTGCCCATTATGTTCTTGATTGTCCGTTGATTAATGTATATAGAAACACTGAGATAAGGACTGTTCCTGAACAAATAGCCTGGATGTGTCACAACGGAAATGGTTGATGATATTCTTGAGAGATATAAGAATTTTGCACCAAGATTGTAATATTTTGTTGAATTATCTGCAGGTGTCTTGCAAATTGTCTATACAGTATACCTCGGTCATAAAAGTATTTGTGTGTACGTCTGATACCATACTACTTGTGAAGGAGGAACTGTATATGTGTTATCCTCTCAGAATGTTTGGTAATATGTTTATTTGTGATGTGTGTCTATGTATATATTAACACGTTGTACTGAATGGGGTGAGAATAGCTTGAGCTACCTCATCCCTTTGTGTGTATTTTACCTCAATAAACTTATTTCAAATTTCAAATGTTGCGACTCATTTATTAATTTATGTTTTTCAAGATGGAGACGAATTGTTTTTGCAATTATTGATTCAAGTAACTTTCCAACAATAGACGTTAGGCTAATTGGCCGATAGTTTGACGCAAGTGATCTATCTCCTTTCTTAAAAATTGGTACCACATTAGCTACCTTCCACGTCTCTGGCACTCTGCCTGACTCTATTGATTTATTAAATATGGTAGACAGTGGCTCGGAAAGCTCCTCTTTGCATTCTTTAAGGACCCTGGCAAACACTTCATCCGGCCCTGGGGATTTGTTTGGTGTTAGTTTTTCTAATTGTTTAATTACATCCTCCCTGGTAACTACTAAAGTAGTCAACCTGTCCTCATCCCCACCCACATAGACTTGTTCGGCTGAAGGCATATTGTTAAGTTCTTCTTTAGTAAATACAGATATAAAATATTTGTTAAAAATACTACTCATCTCCTTGTCATTATCCGATATTTGACCTGTCTACAGATTTTAATGGACCTATCCTTTCCCTAGTCTTAGTTCGATATAACTGAAAAAACACTTTAGGATTTGACTTTGCTTGCTCTGCTATGCGAACTTCATAGTTCCTTTTTGCTTTCCTAATCTCTTTTTTAACATTTATAACCAGTCGTATGAATTCCTGTTCTAAACTGACTTCCCCATTCTTAATCCTTTTGTACCAAGCTCATCTTTTTACCTATAAGGCTCTTTAAATTATTTGTTATCCACTTTGGGTCATTAGTATTCGATCTATTGAATTTGTATGGTATAGTATGTTAACATAACATAAGAACATAAGAACATAAGAACAAAGGTAACTGCAGAAGGCCTATTGGCCCATACGAGGCAGCTCCTATTCTATAACCACCCAATCCCACTCATATACTTGTCCAACCCGTGCTTGAAACAATCGAGGGACCCCACCTCCACAATGTTACGCGGCAATTGGTTCCACAAATCAACAACCCTGTTACTGAACCAGTATTTACCCAAGTCTTTCCTAAATCTAAACTTATCCAATTTATATCCATTGTTTCGTGTTCTGTCCTGTGTTGATACTTTTAATACCCTATTAATATCCCCCCGGTTATGTCCATTCATCCACTTGTAAACCTCTATCATGTCACCCCTAACTCTTCGCCTTTCCAGTGAATGCAACTTAAGCTTTGTTAATCTTTCTTCATATGAAAGATTTCTAATTTGGGGAATTAACTTAGTCATCCTACGCTGGACACGTTCAAGTGAATTTATATCCATTCTATAATATGGCGACCAAAACTGAACTGCATAATCTAAATGGGGCCTAACTAGAGCAAGATATAGCTTGAGAACCACACCAGGTGTCTTGTTACTAACGCTGCGATTAATAAATCCAAGTGTCCGATTTGCCTTATTACGAACATTTATGCATTGATCCTTTTGTTTTAAATTCTTACTAATCATAACTCCCAGATCCCTTTCGCAATCCGACTTCGCAATCACAACACCATCTAGCTCGTATCTTGTAACTCTATCATCATTACCTAACCTCAGAACTTTACATTTATCAGCATTAAACTGCATCTGCCAATCCTTTGACCATTTCAAAACCCTATCTAGATCAACTTGAAGTGATAGTGAGTCCTCCTCCGAATTAATTTCCCTACCGATTTTCGTATCATCGGCAAATTTGCAAATGTTGCTACTCAAACCTGAATCTAAATCATTTATATATATTATAAACAACAGAGGTCCCAGGACAGAGCCTTGAGGCACTCCACTTACAACATTTTCCCACTCTGACTTGATTCCATTTATACTAACTCTCTGTTTCCTTTGGTATAGCCATGCCCTAATCCAGCTTAATATAGCACCCCCAATACCATGAGACTCTATTTTTTTAATCAGTCTTTCATGTGGCACTGTATCAAAAGCTTTGCTAAAGTCAAGGTATACAACATCGCAATCCTTACCACTATCAACTGCCTCAACAATGCTAGAATAAAAAGATAACAAATTTGTTAAACATGAACGGCCATTTATAAAACCATGTTGCGACTCAATTATTAATTTATGTTTTTCAAGATGAAGACGAATTTTATTTGCTATTATAGATTCGAGTAACTTTCCCACAATAGACGTTAGGCTAATTGGTCGATAGTTAGACGCAAGTGATCTATCTCCTTTCTTAAAAACTGGTATCACATTAGCAACTTTCCAAAACTCTGGCACTCTGCCTGACTCTATTGATTTATTAAATATGGTTGACAGTGGGTCACAAAGCTCCTCTTTGCATTCTTTAAGCACCCTAGCAAACACTTCATCCGGCCCTGGGGATTTGTTTGGTTTGAGTTTTACTATTTGTTTAAGAACATCCTCCCTGGTAACTGCTAAACTCGTCAACCTGTCCTCGTCCCCACCCACATAGACTTGTTCGGCTGAAGGCATATTGTTAAGTTCCTCTTTAGTAAATACAGATACAAAATATTTATTAAAAATACTACTCATCTCTTCATCACTATCTGTTATTTGACCTGTCTCAGTTTTTAATGGACCTATCCTTTCCCTAGTCTTAGTACGATATAACTGAAAAAACCCTTTAGGATTTGTCTTTGCTTGCCCTGCTATGCGAACTTCATAGTTTCTTTTTGCTTTCCTTATCTCTTTTTTAACATTTCTAACCAGTTGTACGAATTCCTGTTCTAAAGTGACCTCCCCATTTTTAATCCTTTTGTACCAAGCTCTTTTTTTACCTATAAGGTTCTTCAAATTCTTTGTTATCCACTTTGGGTCATTAGTATACGATCTATTCAATTTGTATGGTATACTACGTTCCTGTGCTTTGTTTAGAATATTCGTAAATAAGTTATATATTGAATCCACATCGAAATCCCCATTTAAGTCACCTATCGCTGGGTTCATGTCTCGCTCCAAGACCGGCCCACACCCCATACCCAAGCCTTTCCAATCAATTTGACCCAAAAAATTTCTTAGGCTATTAAAATCAGCTTTTCGAAAATCTGGCACTTTAACAGAATTTTCTCCTTAACAGAACATAAGAACAAAGGTAACTGCAGAAGGCCTATTGGCCCATACGAGGCAGCTCCTATTCTATAACCACCCAATCCCACTCATATACTTGTCCAACCCGCGCTTGAAACAATTGACGGACACCACCTCCACCACGTTACGCGGCAATTGGTTCCACAAATCAACAACCCTGTTACTGAACCAGTATATACCCAAGTCTTTCCTAAATCTAAATCTATGTTCCTGTGCTTTGTTTAGAATATTCTTAAATAAGTTATATATTAAATCCACATCGAAATCCCCTTTTACATCACCTATCGCTGGGTTCATGTCTCGCTCCAAGACCAGCCCACACCCCATACCCAAGACTTTCCAATCTATTTGACCCAAAAAATTTCTTAGGCTATTAAAATCAGATTTTCGAAAATCTGGCACTTTAACAGAATTTTCTCCTACAGGTCTATTCCATTCTATGCTAAATCTGATTACTTTGTGATCACTGTTCCCTAGCTCACTCCCTATTTCGATGTCATTAATTTGTGTTTCCCTGTTAGTTAACACTAACTCTAAAATATTATTTTCCTGCGTTGGTTCCTTATTGTGTTGCGTAAGAAAGCAATCGTCAATTAATTCTTGAAAATCTTCTGCTTCACTATTCCCTGTTTTATTCACAAAGTTTATTCCACTAAAATTAAAGTCACCCATGACATAAATACTGTTAGATCTATATGCTCTAGATATTTCATCCCATAGATGCTTTGCTTCCATTCTGTCTAAATTTGGTGGCCTATATATAACTCCTATTATAATATTATTTGCTTTTTCGTTTAATTCTATCCAAATAGTTTGTGTGTGGCTCAGTTTTGATTCCCTCTTTGAGAAGGGTGGTTATAAGGGTTATAAGGGTGGTTATAGATAGGAGCTGCCTCATATGGGCTAATAGGCCTTCTGCAGTTACATTTGTTCTTATGTTCCTTGATTGTTTCATACGTTGGTGGGACATGTATGTAAGTGGAATTGAGTGGTTATAAATAGGAGCTGCCTTGTATGGTCCAACAGGCCCTCTGCAGTTACCTTTTTCCTTGTGTTCTTAAATGGACGATTCTTTTCCTAGTCACTTGGGACAACTCTTTGTTTCCATTGGTATAGCCATGCTCCTTCATGTAACACTTGCTTCTGTACTTTCAGCATTAACCAATTTATATTTACACTGCTAATTCAAAGTTCTTTGTTAGAGTATAGAATCCTCATGCCGCCCTGGAAACAGACGGTTACACTAGGAGTGCGAGCCAGTCCTTGTGGCGAGAGCTGTGCAGAGATTGGCTGGCAGCCTGGTGGAGCCAGGCTGGCCAGGGAGGGTGAGGTGCATCACAGGTAAATAAGCCTGATATCTGGTTCACTCTCATCCCAAAACCCAAAGATCCAGCTAATCCCAGGCCCATCTCTCTCCAAAGCTGTGCAGCCAAGACGGCTGACAGAATGGCACTCAACAGACTGGAGAGGAAAATGCCTAAACTGCATCATGATATGTATGCCTATAGAAGAGGGGTTGGCACAGTGGAATGTATTACAACTCTGTTAGCCCACTTGAATGACAGACCAGGAATGCTGATATTCCTGGACCTCGAAAAAGCCTTTGAACTGGCTAGCGCCCCAGCTATTCTCTGCTGCCTCATTGACAAAGAGGTCAGAGGCAACCTGCTCTCCTGGACCAAAAACTGTCTCATAAACAGAGAAGCAAGAGTAAAACTTCATGGCACAGTCTCTGAGTACAAAAGACATGAAAATGGTACACCGCAAGGAGGTATTCTCAGCCCTCTTCTCTTCAACTGTTTAATGGAAAGAATAATGAGGTTGAAACTCCCACATCACTGCAGGCTGCTAAACTACGCGGACGACTTTGTCATCATCGTAAAAGGAAGGGATGCGGCGCGCCTTGCACCCAAATGCTTAGACTGCATCAGTAAAGAGGCAAAACAGATTGGGATCAAACGCAACCCCTCAAAGTCGATTGATTGATGAAGATTAAGCCACCCAAGAGGTGGCACGGGCATGAATAGCCCGTAAGTGGTGGCCCTTTCGAGCCATTACCAGTATCAAAAGATGATACTGGAGATCTGTGGAGGCGCAACTGCACCCTGCGTGACGGGAGATGTCTCCCGGACCAAGTGGTGACCAAATGGTGCTGTTTTCGGTGATGATGATGATGAAGATTAAGCCACCCAAAAGGTGGCACGGGCATGAATAGCCCGTAAGTGGTGGCCATTTTAAGCCATTACCAGTATCAAGAGCTGATACTGGAGATCTGTGGAGGTGCGAATGCACCCTGCATGATGGGAGATGTCTCCCTTGTGAATGTGTTAAGATGAAGATGAAGCCACCCAATAGGTGGCACGGGCATGAATTGGTAAGTGGTGGCCCTTTTGAGCCATCACCAGTATCAATAGATGATACTGGAGATCTGTGGAGGTGCGACTGCACCCAGCGTGACGGGAGATGTCTCCCCTGTTTTAAACAGATGAAGAAGATGAAGATGAAGCCACCCAAAAGATGGCACGGGCATGAATAGCTCGTAAGTGGTGGCCCTTTCGAGCCATCACCAGTATCAAGAGCTGATACTGGAGATCTGTGGAGGTGCAAGTGCACTCAGCGTGACGGGAGATGTCTCCCATAAATGTGTCCAAGATGACGATTAAACCATCGAAAAGGTGGCACGGGCATGAATAGCCCGTAAGTGGTGGCCCTTTTGAGCCATTACCAGTATCAAGAGCTGATACTGGAGATCTGTGGAGGTGCAACTGCACCCTGCGTGACGGGAGATGTCTCCCGGACCAAGTGGTGACCAAATGGTGCTAATTTCATTGATTGATTGATTGATAAAGATTAAGACACCCAAAAGGTGGCACGGGCATGAATAGCCCGTTAGTGGTGGCCCTTTTGAGCCATTACCAGTATCAAGAGCTGATACTGGAGATTTGTGGAGGTGCAACTGCACCCTGCGTGACGGGAGATGTCTCCCGTAATTATTAATTTTTTTTCTTTTTTCTTTTTTTTTTTCCCCCAGTATTCTGAGTTTGCATTTAACCATCAAGCTGTTATCGTGGGGGAGGATACTGCTTCACAGTCTTTATGAGGGTGTCCAGCTGCTGGACACCTTTGTTGACCAGGAGAGTGGCTGTGTTGATGGCTTCAGGGTGGCCACTGCATGATTCAGGAACTCTTAAAGCTCTTCTAAGGTCATTGGTTGCTTCACATTCCAGAAGATAGTGAAGTAATGGCTTTTCTGTGACAGTTTGGCAGAAGATGCACTCTCTCTGTCGGGGTTCACCAATCTCCCAGTTGCATCTGTAACCTAGACGTAGTCTATATAGCCTAACTGCTATTTCCCTGTGGATTCCTTTTGGGATATTTAACCTTTCTAATTTGGTTGCCTGAAGATACCATGTTGCAGATGGCGAACCTTCAGCTATTCTCTGGTGTAGGTAGGCTTTGTTGAGATGTGAGAGTTTTTTGGTGATGATGTTTTTTATGTTCTCTAGGCTGGGTTGAATTGTTTTATGTATCACTGGATGACGAGTTGCCAATTTAGCAATTTCATCAGCTTTTTCATTTAATGGGATTCCAATATGGGATGGGATCCAGTTTAAAGTTATGTTGAGGCCTTTGCCTTTAGCGACTGCTCCTTGATACAAAATGGTGGTAATTATTTCCACATTATCTTTCCACTGTTTTTGTCCTAGTATTTGAAGTGCAGCTTTTGAGTCTGTGTGTATGATTGCATTTTGAGTGTTTTGTGCAATCACATATGCGAATGCCTGTTGTATGGCGAACAGCTCAGTTTGGGTTGATGATACTAGTCCTCCCAGTCTCCAATATGCCTGAACGCTGGTCGTGCAAAGAGCAGCGCCAGCACTCTCATTTTCTGTGTCCACCGATCCGTCTGTGAAGATGTGGGTGGCTCCTGCTACTGCTATGCTATACATTTGCTCTTCTATTATGCGCCTTAGGATTGTCGGATCATTGGCAGCCTTTTTCATTGGGAGACTTTCTATTACTATTTTGAAAGTAGGCTCTTCCCACGGCGCGGAAGGAGTGTAATTTGGGTGTGGATGATCACCCTCTCTATCAAGAATCATGTTTTTTAAATGTAGTCTGTTTAGGACTTTTCCTGCTCTTGCAACCCAAGAGTTTCCATTGTTTTGGCTTAGTCCAACCACCAAAGCCTGCCGTACTGGGATTGGATCAGAAGAAATAATTATCTTACTGATAATTGTAGCTGTCCTTTGTGATATTCTTTCTTGTAGAGAGGGCAAACCCGTCTCCAGTCTAAGAGTTTCAAGCCTGGTCCACATGGGGGCTCCCAGTGCAGCTCTCATAGCATTGTTTTGGGCAACTTCAAGCTTTTTCCACTGTTGGTGTGATAGATTTGTGAGTGCAGGTGCGGCATAATCGATCACTGATCTGACTGCCTGTACATAGTATGTGCGAAGGACTTGCAGATTGGCTCCTCCAGAAAGGGAGGTTAGCGACCTGAGGATTGCCGTCCGGGCCGCAGTTCGCTCTCTCAAGTATGTGACCTCAGCATTAAAATTCATGTGTGTGTCCAGGATGATTCCTAGATACTGATAGGTGTCGACCCATTCTATTGGTTGACCCTGTACTGTGAGTTGGATGTTGGGCTTCGCTATTTTTATGGGCATGGCCTTTGACTTTGAGGGGTTGAGTTTGATCCCAATCTGTTTTGCCTCTTTACTGATGCAGTCTAAGCATTTGGGTGCAAGGCGCGCCGCATCCCTTCCTTTTATGATGATGACAAAGTCGTCCGCGTAGTTTAGCAGCCTGCAGTGATGTGGGAGTTTCAACCTCATTATTCTTTCCATTAAACAGTTGAAGAGAAGTGGGCTAAGAATACCTCCTTGCGGTGTACCATTTTCATGTCTTTTGTACTCAGAGACTGTGCCATGAAGTTTTACTCTTGCTTCTCTGTTTATGAGACAGTTTTTGGTCCAGGAGAGCAGGTTGCCTCTGACCTCTTTGTCAATGAGGCAGCAGAGAATAGCTGGGGCGCTAGCCAGTTCAAAGGCTTTTTCGAGGTCCAGGAATATCAGCATTCCTGGTCTGTCATTCAAGTGGGCTAACAGAGTTGTAATACATTCCACTGTGCCAACCCCTCTTCTATAGGCATACATATCATGGTGCAGTTTAGGCATTTTCCACTCCAGTCTGTTGAGTGCCATTCTGTCAGCCGTCTTGGCTGCACAGCTTTGGAGAGAGATGGGCCTGGGATTAGCTGGATCTTTGGGTTTTGGGATCGGCACTATGTCTGCTCTATTCCAAGCAGAAGGTCTAGTTTGAGAAGTCCAGGCTAAATTAATTAACCTTAGGTATGCAGCGTCTCCCTCTGGGCCGAGGTTTCTAATCATTTTATAGGTTATTTTGTCGGCTCCAGGGGATGTATCCTTGGAGTTTTTCTTAGCCCGATTGAGCTCATCCAGTGTGAAGGGGGCATTAGTGTCAGAGACTTCTTCACATGCTGTAAGGATTCTGTGCCACCTTTCTTCCTCTAGTCCGGTCTGTACTGCTAATACATCTGGTGGAAGTTGATTGCTGGCTGCTCTCTCTGCAAACCTGGTTGCCAGTACTTCGGCTTCCTGTTGAGGATCCTTGGGGTGTGGAGCTTTAGGTGTTTTATTCCCTTTGGCCCGGTGAATTTGCTGCCACATCTCCCCGAGAGAGGTGTGTTCATTCAGGTGTGAACACCATTCTAGCCACTTTTGTTCTTTTATTTGTCTGGTCTCTCGATGTACATGTTCCTTGACCTCACAAAGTAAGATCCTGTTGCGGTCACTTGGCTGCTTTTTGTATAGCTTTCTTGTTCTATTGAGTCTATGGTTGAGTTCTTTGACGCGTTCGCAATAGTACCAATGATCTTTATGGTGTCCGGTGGACTGTTTTTTCAGTGGGATTGAGTGGTTGGCTGCACTTTGAATCGCTTTGACAAATTCTTGTTCTGCCTGATTAATGTCTTCGGGAAGATCATAGTTTCTTTGCCACTCTGAAATGAGGTTTTGAAATCGGTCCCAGTTTGCTAAAGCAAAGTTCCAGGCTTCAGATGGAGGCGGAGGTGGGGTGGGTAGGTCTAACTTAAGATCAATTTGGACCCCATAGTGGTCGCTTGTCAGTGTGGGCTCAACTGACCATATTGCTGCATCTCTTAGGGAGGCTGAAACGAAGGTTAGGTCTAATCTGCCTCCTTGGATGTGGGTAGGTTCATTCTTGTTTAGGATTTGTATTTCTGGAAGCTGGTCCAGTAGATGTGTAATGTGTATGCCGGCTTCATTTGTTTTGTTCGAGCCCAGTGCCAATCGATGATGGGCATTAAAATCTCCACAAATGATTGTGTTTGTTGTTGTCGCGTGTCCAAATAACACAGAGAGATCCATTTCGGCTTGTGGAGACCTGTACACATTGAACACTTCAAGTTTGTCGTGTCTTAGCTCAATGGTGACTCCCATTACCTCTGTCCCTGCTCCACAATTGGGTGGGCTGCTTATGGATTTGGAGATCAGGTCACTTTTTACATAGATTGCACATCCCCTGGATTGCCCATTGATCCATGGAAGGAAGAAGCCTCGATAGCCTGAGATTTTAGGTTCTAATCCGGCTCGAAGCAAGCTCTCCTGTAGTATCAGGATGTCTATGCCTTTGGTTGCTGCTATGCATTTCAAGTGTTGCAATTTAGTGCGCAGTCCTTGCGCATTCCATTGCAGGATCTTTAGAATTCTAGGTTCTTGGAATGTGCTGATAATTCCGTGGTATCCATGGAGTCTGATGAACACGCCATGGAAGTTGCAATTGGGGTATAGGTTCTTAGTGGTCCTGAAATTGCCTCATCAATGTCGCTTTCCGACGACCTGGACTCTATCTGCTTTTTATGGGGGTGCCTCTTGCCCTGCTGTCTTGACGGTATGGATATTACATCTTCGAATTTTTTGAGCTTGTGCTCAATTGTCTTCCGAGTCTCTGTGGTTTGCTTGATTCCATGTGAAGACAGCAGACTTTCGATTAACTCAGTGACCAAAGTTTTGAGCATTGGCCAGAGAGCGTTCAGTTCAGTGGGAGCACTATTTAATGTTGTGCAGGTTGAGGGCCTAGTGGCTTTTAGACCCTTCTCGGTGGTAACTTTGGCACTGGAATTGCTACTCCTATTGGCCCCAGTGTGCTTGCTGGATGAAATGGGAGGCCGACTGCTTTGAACATGAGTCTTGTGTCCTCCATCTTTCTTTTTGTCCTGTACTGTCTTCTCACCCTTCACCATGGCCGATGGTGAAGGGCCGTGTGCCCCCTCTTCCTGAATGGGTAGACCCCACGCGGTTTTAGTGGGCATCGGAGCTGGTATTCGTTTTGGTGGGGGTTTCGGCTCAGTTGTTGGCGTGGTGGGGTTCGTTTGAAGCCTTTTGAGCCTTTCAGGGCATTTCAAGTTCCAGGCATGATGTGCAACTGTTTAATGGAAAGAATAATGAGGCTGAAACTTCCACATCACTGCAGGCTGCTAAACTTCGCGGACGACTTTGTCATCATCATAAAAGGAAGGGATGCTGCGCGCTTTGCACCCAAATGCTTAGACTGCATCAGTAAAGAGGCAAAACAGATTGGGACTCAAACTCAACCCCTCAAAGTCAAAGGCCATGCCCATAAAAATAGCGAAGCCCAACATCCAACTCACAGTACAGGGTCAACCAATAGAATGGGTCGACACCTATCAGTATCTAGGAATCATCCTGGACACACACATGAATTTTAATGCTGAGGTCACATACTTGAGAGAGAGAACTGCGGCCCGGACGGCAATCCTCAGGTCGCTAACCTCCCTTTCTGGAGGAGCCAATCTGCAAGTCCTTCGCACATACTATGTACAGGCAGTCAGATCAGTGATCGATTATGCCGCACCTGCACTCACAAATCTATCACACCAACAGTGGAAAAAGCTTGAAGTTGCCCAAAACAATGCTATGAGAGCTGCACTGGGAGCCCCCATGTGGACCAGGCTTGAAACTCTTAGACTGGAGACGGGTTTGCCCTCTCTACAAGAAAGAATATCACAAAGGGCAGCTACAATTATCAGTAAGATAATTATTTCTTCTGATCCAATCCCAGTACGGCAGGCTTTGGTGGTTGGACTAGGCCAAAACAATGGAAACTCTTGGGTTGCAAGAGCAGGTAAAGTCCTAAACAGACTACATTTAAAAAACATGATTCTTGATAGAGAGGGTGATCATTCACACCCAAATTACACTCCTTCCGCGCCGTGGGAAGAGCCTACTTTCAAAATAGTAATAGAAAGTCTCCCAATGAAAAAGGCTGCCTATGATCCGACAATCCTAAGGCGCATAATAGAAGAGCAAATGTATAGCATAGCAGTAGCAGGAGCCACCCACATCTTCACAGACGGATCGGTGGACACAGAAAATGAGAGTGCTGGCGCTGCTCTTTGCACGACCAGCGTTCAGGCATATTGGAGACTGGGAGGACTAGTATCATCAACCCAAACTGAGCTGTTCGCCATACAACAGGCATTCGCATATGTGATTGCACAAAACACTCAAAATGCAATCATACACACAGACTCAAAAGCTGCACTTCAAATACTAGGACAAAAACAGTGGAAAGATAATGTGGAAATAATTACCACCATTTTGTATCAAGGAGCAGTCGCTAAAGGCAAAGGCCTCAACATAACTTTAAACTGGATCCCATCCCATATTGGAATCCCATTAAATGAAAAAGCTGATGAAATTGCTAAATTGGCAACTCGTCATCCAGTGATACATAAAACAATTCAACCCAGCCTAGAGAACATAAAAAACATCATCATCAAAAAACTCTCACATCTCAACAAAGCCTACCTACACCAGAGAATAGCTGAAGGTTCGCCATCTGCAACATGGTATCTTCAGGCAACCAAATTAGAAAGGTTAAATATCCCAAAAGGAATCCACAGGGAAATAGCAGTTAGGCTATATAGACTACGTCTAGGTTACAGATGCAACTGGGAGATTGGTGAACCCCGACAGAGAGAGTGCATCTTCTGCCAAACTGTCACAGAAAAGCCATTACTTCACTATCTTCTGGAATGTGAAGCAAGCAATGACCTTAGAAGAGCTTTAAGAGTTCCTGAATCATGCAGTGGCCACCCTGAAGCCATCAACACAGCCACTCTCCTGGTCAACAAAGGTGTCCAGCAGCTGGACACCCTCATAAAGACTGTGAAGCAGTATCCTCCCCCACGATAACAGCTTGATGGTTAAATGCAACCTCAGAACACTGGGGAAAAAACAAAATTGTACCACTTACGGGCTATTCATGCCCGTGCCACCTCTTGGGTGGCTTAATCTTTATCAATCAATCAATCGGTTCGCTCTCTCACCATTTGGTCACCACTTGGTCCGGGAGACATCTCCCGTCACGCAGGGTGCAGTTGCGCCTCCACAGATCTCCAGTATCATCTTTTGATACTGGTAATGGCTCGAAAGGGCCACCACTTACGGACTATTTATGCCCGTGCCACCTCTTGGGTGGCTTAATCTTCATCAATCATCAATCTACTCATCCACGGGAGACATTTCCCGTCACGCAGGGTGCAGTCGCACCTCCACAGATCTCCAGTATCAGCTCTTGATACTGGTGATGGCTCAAAAGGGCCACCACTTACGGGCTATTCATGCCCGTGCCACCTTTTGGGTGGCTTCATCTTCATTTTAACACATTCTCACGGGAGACATCTCCCGTCACGCAGGGTGCAGTCGCACCTCCACAGATCTGTAGTATCATCTATTGATACTGGTGATGGCTCAAAAGGGCCACCTCTTACGGGCTATTCATGCCCGAGCCACCTTTTGGGTGGCTTCATCTTCATCTTCTGTTTAAAACACGGGAGACATCTCCCGTCACGCTGGGTGCAGTCGCACCTCCACAGATCTCCAGTATCATCTATTGATACTGGTGATGGCTCAAAAGGGCCACCACTTACCAATTCATGCCTTTGCCACCTTTTGGGTGGCTTCATCTTCCTCTTAACACATTCACAAGGGAGACGTCTCACATCATGCAGGGTGCATTCGCACCTCCACAGATCTCCACAGTATCAGCTCTTGATACTGGGAATGGCTTAAAACCACTTACGGGCTATTCATGCCCGTGCCACCTTTTGGGTGGCTTAATCTTCATCAATCAATCATTCGCTCTCTCTCACATCTCAACAAAGCCTACCTGCACCAGAGAATAGCTTAAGGTTCGCCATCTGCAACATGGTATCTTCAGTCAACCAAATTAGAAAGGTTAAATATCCCAAAAGGAATCCACAGGGAAATAGCAGTTAGGCTATATAGACTACGTCTAGGTTACAGATGCAACTGGGAGATTGGTGAACCCCGACAGAGAGAGTGCATCTTCTGCCAAACTGTCACAGAAAAGCCATTACTTCACTATCTTCTGGAATGTGAAGCAACCAATGACCTTGGAAGAGCTTTAAGAGTTCTGAATCATGCAGTGGCCACCCTGAAGCCATCAACACAGCCACTCTCCTGGTCAACAAAGGTGTCCAGCAGCTGGACACCCTCATAAAGACTGTGAAGCAGTATCCTCCCCCACGATAACAGCTTGATGGTTAAATGCAACCTCAGAACACTGGGAAAAAAAAAAATTGTACCACTTACGGGCAATTCATGCCCGTGCCACCTCTTGGGTGGCTTAATCTTTATCAATCAATCAATCAATTAGTCTAGTCCACCATCTGGTCACCATTTGGTCCGGGAGACATCTCCCGTCACGCAGGGTGCAGTCGCACCTACACAGATCTCCAGTATCATCTATTGATACTGGTGATGGCTCAAAAGGGCCACCACTTACGAGCTATTCATGCCTATGCCACCTTTTGGGCGGCTTCATCTTCATCTTAACACATTCACAAGGGAGACATCTCCCGTCATGCAGGGTGCATTCGCACCTCCACAGATCTCCAGTATCAGCTCTTGATACTGGTAAAGGCTTAAAATGGCCACCACTTACGGGCTATTTATGCCCGTGCCACCTTTTGGGTTGCTTCATCTTCATCTTAACACATTCATAAGGGAGACATCTCCCGTCATGCAGGGTGCATTCGTACCTCCACAGATCTCCAGTATCAGCTCTTGATACTGGTAATGGCTCAAAAGGGCCACCACTTACGGGCTATTCATGCCCGTGCCACCTTTTGGGTGGCTTAATCTTCATCAATCAATTCGCTCTCTGGACACACATGAATTTTAATGCTGAGGTCACTTACTTGAGAGAGCGAACTGCGGCCCGGACGGCAATCCTCAGGTCGCTAACCTCCCTTTCTGGAGGAGCCAATCTGCATGTCCTTCGCAGATACTATGTACAGGCAGTCAGATCAGTGATCGATTATGATGCACCTGTACTCACAAATCTATCACACCAACAGTGGAAAAATCTTGAAGTTGCCCAAACCAATGCTATGAGAGCCGTACTGGGAGCCCCCATGTGTACCAGGCTTGAAACTCTTAGACTGGAGACTGGTTTGCCCTCTCTACAAGAAAGAATATCACAAAGGACAGCTACAATTGTCAGTAAGATAATTATTTCTTCTGATCCAATCCCAGTACGGCAGGCCTTGGTGGTTGGACTTGGCCAAAACAATGGAAACTTTTGGGTTGCAAGAGCAGGAAAAGTCCTAAACAGACTACATTTAAAAAACATGATTCTTGATTGAGAGGGTGATCATCCACACCCAAATTACACTCCTTCCGCGCCGTGGGAAAAGCCTACTTTCAAAATAGTATTAGAAAGTCTCCCAATGAAAATGGCTGCCTATGATCCGACAGTCCTAAGGCGCATAATAGAAGAGCAAAGTATAGCATAGCAGTAGCAGGATCCACCCACATCGTCACAGACGGATCGGTGGACACAGAATATGAGAGTGCTGGCGCTGCTCTTTGCACGGCCAGCGTACAGGCATATTGGAGACTGGGAGGACTAGTATCATCCACCCAAACTGAGCTGTTTGCCATACAACAGGCATTCGCATATGTGATTGCACAAAACACTCAAAATGCAATCATACACACAGACTCAAAAGCTGCACGTCAAATACTTGGACAAAAACAGTGGAAAGATAATGTGGAAATAATGTTTCTTTGAGCAGTCGCTAAAGGCAAAGGACTCAACATAACTTTAAACTGGATCCCATCCCATATTGGAATCCCATTAAATGAAAAAGCTGATGAAATTGCTAAATTGGCAACTCGTCATCCAGCGATACATGAAACAATTCAACCCAGCCTAGAGAACATAAAAAATATCATCAAAAAACTCTCACATCTCAACAAAGCCTACCTACACCAGAGAATAGCTGAAGGTTCGCCATCTGCAACATGGTATCTTCAGGCTACCAAATTAGAAAGGTTAAATATCCCAAAAGGAATCCACAGGGAAATAGCAGTTAGGTTATATAGACTACGTCTAGGTTACAGATGCAACTGGGATATTGGTGAACCCCGACAGAGAGAGTGCATCTTCTGCCAAACTGTCACAGAAAAGCCATTACTTCACTATCTTCTGGAATGTGAAGCAACCAGTGACCTTAGAAGAGCTTTAAGAGTTCCTGAATCATGCAGTGGCCACCCTGAAGCAATCAACACAGCCACTCTCCTGGTCAACAAAGGTGTCCAGCAGCTGGACACCCTCATAAAGACTGCCAAGCAGTATCCTCCCCCGCGATAACAGCTTAACGATTAAATGCAACCTCTGAATATTGAAATGAATTACTGAACAAAAAATTGTACCACTTACGAGCTATTCATGCCCGTGCCACCTCTTGGGTGGCTTAATCTTTATCAATCAATCTTTGCTCTCCTCACCATAGCCCGTGCTACATGGACACTTCGTCCTGAGTAGCTAAATCTTTAACAACAACAACAGCTCTCCTCACGGGAGACATCTCCCGTCACGCATGGTGCTATCGCATCTCCACAGATCTCCAGTATCATCTATTGATACTGGAAATGGCTCAAAAGGGCCATCACATATGGGCTATTCATGCCCGTGTCACCTTTTGGGTGGCTTAATCTTCATCAATCAATCAATTGGACACTACCACGGGAGACATCAACCGTCACACAGGGTGAAGCCGCACCTCCACTGATCTCCAGTATCATGTATTGATACTGGTAATGGCTCAAAAGGGCCACCACTTACGGGTTATTCGTGCCAGTGCCACCTTTTGGGTGGCTTAATCTTCATCAATCGTAATCAATTAGACACATTGAACGGGAGACATCTCCCGTCACGCAGGGTGCAGTCGCACCTCCTTAGATCTCCAGTATCAGCTCTTGACACTGGTAATGGCTCAAGTGGGCCACCACTTACGAGCTATTCATGCCCGTGCCACCTTTTGGGTGGCTTTATCTTAACACATTCACAAGGGAGACATCTCCCGTCATGCAGGGTGCATTCACACCTCCACTGATCTCCAGTATCAGCTCTTGATACTGGTAATGGCTCAAAAGGGCCACCACTTACGGGCTATTCATGCCCGTGCCACCTTTTGGGTGGCTTAATCTTTATCAATCAATCAACAATTCACTTAGGATATATTACACTAACAGTGGAAGTCTAAGAAAAAAAATTAATTAATTAAATGCTCTTGTCTGCACAGAAAAAATAGATATTATTGCACTTACCGAAACGTGGATGAATGTAGAAAATAGAGAACTATTAGCTGAATATCAGATAAATGGATTTAAACTATTTCACACAGATAGATATATTAGACGAGGAGGGGGAGTAGCCATATATGTTGGGGACAATTTGAAATGTAGTCTCAAAGAGGGAATCAAAACTGAGCCACACACAGAAACTATTTGGATAGAATTAAACGAAAAAGCAAATAATATTATAATAGGAGTTATATATAGGCTACCAAATTTAGACAGAATGGAAGCAAAGCATCTATGGGATGAAATATCTAGAGCATCTAGATCTAACAGTATTTATGTCATGGGTGACTTTACTTTTAGTGGAATAAACTGGGTGAACAAAACAGGGAATAGTGAAGCAGAAGATTTTCTAGAATTAATTGACGATTGCTTTCTTACGCAACACATTAAGGAACCAACGCGGGAAAATAATATTTTAGATTTAGTGTTAACTAACAGGGAAACACAAATTAATGACATCGAAATAGGGAGTGAGCTAGGGAACAGTGATCACAAAGTAATCAGATTTAGCATAGAATGGAATAGATCTGTAGGAGAAAATTCTGTTAAAGTGCCAGATTTTCGAAAAGATGATTTTAATAGCCTAAGAACTTTTTTGGGTCAAATAGATTGGAAATTCTTGGGTATGGGGTGTGGGCCGGTCTTAGAGCGAGACATGAACCCAGCAATAGGTGACGTAAAAGGGGATTTCGATGTGGATTTAATATATAACTTATTTAAGAATATTCTAAACAAAGCACAGGAACGTAGTATACCATACAAATTGAATAGATCGAATACTAATGACCCAAAGTGGATAACAAATAATTTAAAGAACCTTATAGGTAAAAAGAGAGCTTGGTACAAAAGGATTAAGAATAGGGAAGTCAGTTTGGAACGGGAATTCGTGCAGCTGGTTGGAGGTGTTAGGCGGGGGATTGGGAAAGCGGAAGGAGGCTGTGAGGTTCGCGTGGCAGGGCGGGCAGGGTCAAGTCCTGGAGGGTTTTTTCAGTTATATCGGGCTGGGACTGGGGAGGGGATGGGTCCATTAGGGTCTGAGACGGGTCAAGTAACGGATGGTGATGGGGAGATGAGTAGTGTTTTTGACGAGTATTTTATATCTGTATTTGCTGGGGAGGAACTTGGCAATATGCCTTCGGCCGAGCTGTGTGGGTGGGGATGGGGACGAGTTGACTAGTTTGGCAGTTGCCGGGGAGGATGTAATTAAACAGTTGGAGGAACTAGAACCGGACAAATCCCCAGGGCCGGATGGGGTGTTTGCCAGGGTGCTTGGGGAATGCAGGGAGGAGCCTTTCCGAGCCGCTGTCTACCATATTTGATGGATCGGTGGAGTCAGGCAGAGTGCCGGAGTCGTGGAGGGTGGCTAGTGTGGTACCAGTGTTTGGGAGGGGAGATGGATCACTTGCGTCGGACTGTCGGCCGGTTGACCTGGCGTCTATTGTGGGAAAGTTACTTGAATCAGTGATTGCAAATACAATTCGTCTCCATCTTGAAAAACATGGATTGGTAAGTGAGTCGCAGCATGGTTTTGCGGATGGTCGTTCATGTTTGGCAGGTTTGCTGACTTTTTGTTCCAGCATAGTTGGGGCGGTTGGTAGTGGTGGGGATTGTGATGTTGTGTGCCTTGACTTTGGCAGGGCTTTTGGTGCAGTGCCACATGAAGGACTGGTTGAAGAAGTAGGGGCTCATGGTATTGGGGGTGCTGTGTTAACTTGGATTGGGGCGTGGCTGTTCCGGGGGAAGCAGAGTGTTAGTATGGGTGGGGTTAAGTCGGAGTGGGATGGTGTTGTTGGTGGAGTGCCTCGGGGCTCGGTCCTGGGACCTCTGTTGTTTATAATATATATGGGTGATTTGGATTCGGGTTTGAGTGGCAGCATTTGCGGATTTGCCGATGATGCGGGGATCGGTAGGGAAATTGATTCGGGGGGGGGGGGGGACTCGCTATCACTTCAAGTTGATCTGGGTGGGGTTTTGAAATGGTCAAAGGGTTGGCAAGTGCAGTTTGGTGCTGATGGGTGTAAAGTTCTGAGGCTGGGTGATGATGATGGAGTTACTGGATGTGGGCTGGGTGGTGTTGGGATTGCGGGGTCGGGTTGCGGGAGGGATCTGGGAGTTGTGATTGGTGGGAATTTGAAGCAGGAGGCTCGGTGCATGAATGTTCGTGATGGGGCGAATGGGACACTGGGATTTGTTGGTCGAAGCGTTGGTGACGGGACGCCTGGTGTGGTTCTTGGGCTGTATCTTGCTCTGGTTAGGCTCCAGTTCAGTTTTGGTCACCGTATTGTGGAGTGGATGTGGGTTCACTTGAACGTGTCCAGCGTGGGATGGCTGGGTTGGTTCCCCAAGTTGGAGATCTTTCATGTGAAGAAAGATTGACAAAGCTTGGGTTGCGTTCACTGGAGGGGCGAAGGGTTGGGGGTGACATGATGGAGGTTTGCGGGTGGATGAATGGACATGACGGGGGGAATATTGGTAGGGTGTTGGAGGTGTCAACACGAGACAGAACACGAAACAATGGGTATAAATTGGATAAGTTTAGATTTAGGAAAGACTTGGGTAAATACTGGTTCAGTAACAGGGTTGTTGATTTGTGGAACCAATTGCTGCGTAACATTGTGGAGGTGGGGTCCCTCGATTGTTTCAAGCATGGGTTGGACAAGTATATGAGTGGGATTGGGCGGTTATAGATAGGAGCTGCCTCGTATGGGCCAATAGGCCTTCTGCAGTTACCTTCGTTCTTATGTTCTTATGATCACAACCTACAAACTCTTCAGGGGAATCGACCGGGTAAACAAGGATAAACTATTCAACACTGGCGGGACGCGAACAAGAGGACACAGGTGGAAACTGAGTACCCACATGAGCCACATGGACGTAAGAAGGAACTTTTTCAGTGTCAGAGTAGTTAACAGATGGAATGCATTAGGCAGAGATGTGGTGGAGGCTGACTCCATACACAGCTTTAAATGTAGATATGATGGAGCCCAGAAGGCTCAGGAACCTGTACACCAGTTGATTGACAGTTGAGAGGCGGGACCAAAGAGCCAAAGCTCAACCACCGCAAGCACAAATAGGTGAGTACACACATACACAGACACACACACACACACACACACACACACACACACACACACACACACACACACACACACACACACACACACACACACACACACACACACACATACACACACACACACACACACACACACAAACACACACACACACATCTAATCTGTACACCAGTTGATTGAAGGTTGAGAGGCGGGACCAAAGAGCCAGAGCTCAACCCCCGCAAGCACAATTAGGTGAGTACACACACACACACACCCACACACACACACACACACACACACACACACACACACACACACCCACACACACACACACACACACCCACCCACACACACACACACACACACACACACACACACACACACACACACACACACACACACACACACACACACACACACACCTCGTTGGGGGCCTCGTAGCCTGGTGGATAGCGCGCAGGACTCGTAATTCTGTGGCGCGGGTTCGATTCCCGCACGAGGCAGAAACAAATGGGCAAAGTTTCTTTCACCCTAAGTGCCCCTGTTACCTAGCAGTAAATAGGTACCTGGGAGTTAGTCAGCTGTCACGGGCTGCTTCCTGGGTGTGTGTGTGTGTGTGGTGTGGAAAAAAGAAAAAAAAAGAAAGAAAAAGTAGTTAGTAAACAGTTAATTGACAGTTGAGAGGCGGGCCGAAAGAGCAAAGCTCAACCCCCGCAAAAACACAACTAGTAAACACACACACACACACACACACACACACACACACACACACACACACACACACACACACACACACACACACACACACACACACACGCACACACACACACAAATGGCTACTGGAGTTCAACATAAGTAAATATAAAGTTATGGAAATGGGACTAGGAGATAGGAGACCAAAGGGGCAGTACACGATGAAGGGGAACTGCCTACCTGTGATGATGCAAGAAAGAGATCTGGGCATGGACGTAACTCCTAATCTATCTTTTGAAGCACATATAAATAGGATAACGACAACAGAGTACTCTACACTGGCAAAAGTTAGAACATCATTCAGAAACCTAAGTAAGGAGGCATTTAGGACGCTTTACACTGCCTTCATGAGGAAAGTCTTAGAGTATGCCGCCTTATCATGGAATCCCCATCTGAAGAAGCATATAAGAAAACTGGAAAAGGTTCAGAGGTTTGCAGCAAGATTCGTCCCAGAATTACGAAGGATGGGGTATGAGGAACGCCTGAGGGAACTGTGCCTTACGATACTAGAAAGAAGAAGGGAGAGGGGGGACATGATAGGAATGTATAAAATACTGAGGGGGATTGACAGAGTGGACACAGACGAAATGTTCACACGGAATAGTAACAGAACGAGGGGACATGGGTGGAAGCTGGAAACTCAGATGAGTCACAGGGATGTTAGGAAGTTTTCTTTTAAGGTGAGAGTAGTGGGAAAATGGGGAAAATGGAATGCACTTAAGGAACAAGTTGTGTAAGCAAATGCTATTCATAATTTTAAAACTAGGTATGATAGGGAAATAGGACCATAGGCATTGCTGTAACAACCGATGCTCGAAAGGCGGGATGGAAGAGTCAATGTTCGATCCTGCAGACACAATTAGGTGTCTGCAGGATGTGAGTACAATTAGGTGAGTACACACACACACACTTCGGAAGCAGCCCGTAACTGCTGTCTAACTCCCAGGTATCTATTTACTGTTAGGGAACAGAAGCATCAGGGCAGGTGTCTGCAGGACGTGAGTACAATTAGGTGAGTACACACACACACACACACACTTCGGAAGCAGCCTGTAACTGCTGTCTAACTCCCAGGTACCTATTTACTGCTAGGGAACAGGGGTATCCTGCAGACACAATTAGGTGTCTGCAGGATGGAAGTACAGTTAGGTGAGTACACACACACACACACACACACTTCGGAAGCAGCCCGTAACAGCTGTCTAACTGCCAGGTACCTATTTACTGTTAGGGAACAGGGGCATCAGGGTGAAAAAACCTCTGCCTATTTGTTTTCGCCTCCACCGGGGATTGAACCTGGAACCTCAGGACTACGAATCCGAAGCACAGTCCACTCAGCCACAAGCCCCTGTATGAAGCATAATGGGTGTGGAGTCCTTCCACGTCTTCACAGGTGATTATCAAGAAGGTCTTCGTCTGCATCCACAACCTCGTTCTTGAATATTGCAAACTCATATTTAAGCGTTGTAATTGGTGGTTTATATGAAGAGCACCGAGTTCCGTTTTCTTCAAGATATGTTTTAATTCTCAAGATTGATGTCAAAAGCTCACATCCCATTCCATTTCTCAGTTTAGTTTTCTTAGGTTTTACTCTCGAATATACCCGTCCAACCAGGGCATTACTGATTGGTAAGCTGTATATTTTCTATGCAAACTCAGTGATGTCAGTCAGTATGGGATCGCCAGCAACGGTCTTGACAGTTATTGCCTTCGTTCAAAATGACGATCCAGATGTTGGAATTTGTCCCTCACAAATGTTGGACCAGTCAATGGTTAACAGTAGGCACCATAACTCTCAGTTTCACTAAGCTTAGAATAGTCAGCTAGAACTAATGTAAGCTCTGAAAATGGCAGCCGTGTGTGACTAAAGCATATGATAGGTGACTTGTTATCTTTTTAAAAGTTTCAGCATTACTTAGAATACGAGAAAGAAGCTATTTGCAAGCTTTCACTAAAACATTAAGGCATCTTTCTTGAATATTTTAAAACTTTTCCTGGGATGGAAAATTGCTTTGTCTGTTAGTGGCCTGAAGTGTTAAAAATTCGTAATCAAAGATCCCTTTCTCCAGAGGCAAATATATAAGAACATAAGAACATAAGAACAAAGGTAACTGCAGAAGGCCTATTGGCCCATACGAGGCAGCTCCTATTCTATAACCACCCAATCCCACTCATATACTTGTCCAACCCGTGCTTGAAACAATCGAGGGACCCCACCTCCACAATGTTACGCGGCAATTGGTTCCACAAATCAACAACCCTGTTACTGAACCAGTATTTACCCAAGTCTTTCCTAAATCTAAACTTATCCAATTTATATCCATTGTTTCGTGTTCTGTCCTGTGTTGATACTTTTAATACCCTATTAATATCCCCCCGGTTATGTCCATTCATCCACTTGTAAACCTCTATCATGTCACCCCTAACTCTTCGCCTTTCCAGTGAATGCAACTTAAGCTTTGTTAATCTTTCTTCATATGAAAGATTTCTAATTTGGGGAATTAACTTAGTCATCCTACGCTGGACACGTTCAAGTGAATTTATATCCATTCTATAATATGGCGACCAAAACTGAACTGCATAATCTAAATGGGGCCTAACTAGAGCAAGATATAGCTTGAGAACCACACCAGGTGTCTTGTTACTAACGCTGCGATTAATAAATCCAAGTGTCCGATTTGCCTTATTACGAACATTTATGCATTGATCCTTTTGTTTTAAATTCTTACTAATCATAACTCCCAGATCCCTTTCGCAATCCGACTTCGCAATCACAACACCATCTAGCTCGTATCTTGTAACTCTATCATCATTACCTAACCTCAGAACTTTACATTTATCAGCATTAAACTGCATCTGCCAATCCTTTGACCATTTCAAAACCCTATCTAGATCAACTTGAAGTGATAGTGAGTCCTCCTCCGAATTAATTTCCCTACCGATTTTCGTATCATCGGCAAATTTGCAAATGTTGCTACTCAAACCTGAATCTAAATCATTTATATATATTATAAACAACAGAGGTCCCAGGACAGAGCCTTGAGGCACTCCACTTACAACATTTTCCCACTCTGACTTGATTCCATTTATACTAACTCTCTGTTTCCTTTGGTATAGCCATGCCCTAATCCAGCTTAATATAGCACCCCCAATACCATGAGACTCTATTTTTTTAATCAGTCTTTCATGTGGCACTGTATCAAAAGCTTTGCTAAAGTCAAGGTATACAACATCGCAATCCTTACCACTATCAACTGCCTCAACAATGCTAGAATAAAAAGATAACAAATTTGTTAAACATGAACGGCCATTTATAAAACCATGTTGCGACTCAATTATTAATTTATGTTTTTCAAGATGAAGACGAATTTTATTTGCTATTATAGATTCGAGTAACTTTCCCACAATAGACGTTAGGCTAATTGGTCGATAGTTAGACGCAAGTGATCTATCTCCTGTCTTAAAAACTGGTATCACATTAGCAACTTTCCAAAACTCTGGCACTCTGCCTGACTCTATTGATTTATTAAATATGGTTGACAGTGGGTCACAAAGCTCCTCTTTGCATTCTTTAAGCACCCCTAGCAAACACTTCATCCGGCCCTGGGGATTTGTTTGGTTTGAGTTTTACTATTTGTTTAAGAACATCCTCCCTGGTAACTGCTAAACTCGTCAACCTGTCCTCGTCCCCACCCACATAGACTTGTTCGGCTGAAGGCATATTGTTAAGTTCCTCTTTAGTAAATACAGATACAAAATATTTATTAAAAATACTACTCATCTCTTCATCACTATCTGTTATTTGACCTGTCTCAGTTTTTAATGGACCTATCCTTTCCCTAGTCTTAGTACGATATAACTGAAAAAAACCTTTAGGATTTGTCTTTGCTTGCCCTGCTATGCGAACTTCATAGTTTCTTTTTGCTTTCCTTATCTCTTTTTTAACATTTCTAACCAGTTGTACGAATTCCTGTTCTAAAGTGACGTCCCCATTTTTAATCCTTTTGTACCAAGCTCTCTTTTTACCTATAAGGTTCTTCAAATTCTTTGTTATCCACTTTGGGTCATTAGTATACGATCTATTCAATTTGTATGGTATACTACGTTCCTGTGCTTTGTTTAGAATATTCTTAAATAAGTTATATATTGAATCCACATCGAAATCCCCATTTAAGTCACCTATCGCTGGGTTCATGTCTCGCTCCAAGACCGGCCCACACCCCATACCCAAGCCTTTCCAATCAATTTGACCCAAAAAATTTCTTAGGCTATTAAAATCAGCTTTTCGAAAATCTGGCACTTTAACAGAATTTTCTCCTACTGGTCTATTCCATTCTATGCTAAATCTGATTTCTTTGTGATCACTGCTCCCTAGCTCACTCCCTATTTCGATGTCATTAATTTGCGTTTCCCTGTTAGTTAACACTAAATCTAAAATATTATTTTCCCGTGTTGGTTCCTTAATGTGTTGCGTAAGAAAGCAATCGTCAATTAATTCTAGAAAATCTTCTGCTTCACTATTCCCTGTTTTGTTCAACCAGTTTATTCCGCTAAAATTAAAGTCACCCATGACATAAATACTGTTAGATCTAGATGCTCTAGATATTTCATCCCATAGATGCTTTGCTTCCATTCTAAATTTGGAATATGGAATTGAAGTCCAAATTAACATGAAGCTTTGCATGATCATGACGCACGATTCTTCAGAGTATTCCAAGAGTGAAGTTTTCTAAGACAGCGTGAAGGCTACACTGATCTGCTTCATCTTTTTGATAAAGTCAATTCATCCTTTCAAAATCATTTAGGATTGGTTTGAGAAATGTGAAATATCGCTTACTGGGGGACCAGAGTATAATGAAAATAGTTGCTTTACAACATATTTATCACACGAGGACGAAGCGAATTGATAATGAGTTGTTAAGGAATCCCACTGATCTAACATCTGCTTTACATTACCGCTCCTTGCCAACCATTGTGGTTCCCGACAAAGGTATTAACGGTAAGAGATCTTTCCCATCATTTATCAATATATGTAGAAATATTAATGCATATAAATGGTTAAATAAAGTATATAATTAATATGCAAATAAATGAAAATTCATTGACTCTCGATAATAAAAGGACACTATAAATTTCTAGATAACTTTCTCTCCTTAATGAAGATCTGTGGAACCAGGTGTAGCATTTGGGATGAAGTATTAATGACAATTAAGGTTGGGAAATCTATGGCCCCTGGGGAGGATTAGCTTGCCCTGTGGTTACTTTTTCTTTCGAAGGTTCCTAGGATCAACGTCCCTAGGGGGGTCGGTCTCTGATCATGCCTCCTGTGGTAAGTGGTCTAGTCAATCAGGCTGTTGGACGCGGCTGTGATTTGTACACATTAAATTATGAAAGCATAAATAATCATCATTGAGTTTCTTAACATTAATAGCCCAAATTAACCCAACTTGTTTTTAAATTAACCCAAAAATTCGTATGTAGCTAAATTTAAAATTTAGGAGCGCGGGGCTCCCAATAGTTACCCAATTCGCTAATTCCAACACACTAGGGTTGCCATTCTGGCAACCCTAGTGTGTTGACCAGACCACACACTAGAAGGCGAAGGGACGACGACGTTTCGGTCTGTCCTGGACCATTTTCAAGTCGATTGTCGATTAGAAATCGACTTGAGAATGGTCCAGGACGGACCGAAACGTCGTCGTCCCTTCACCTTCTAGTGTGTTGTCTGGTCAACTTACTTTAGCCACGTTATTGTGACTCATCGCTTGCAACCCTAGTGTGATCAGAGGCGGTGCAGTCGGCTGGGCCGGTTGTGGTATGGTCAGAGGTGCAGTTGGCTAGGTGTGGCATCCCCAGAAGCCAGGCAGTGATTAGGGAGTCACACGTGTGTTTCCGGGTAAGACTGGGAATTTCGATGGGAGTGGGTTTGCTGGTCGTGGTAAGGCAGTGGCAGAATAGGTGGTTGTCATATATTTTATTTCCTCCTGCCGGAGGAGACAGTCAGGTGAGACCGCAGAGTGCGGGCCATTGCAGAGCAGGCAGCGTCGGTGGGAGGATGTGCAATCTGTGTAGTGTTGGTCCTGGGCGCAGAGGCTATATCTCTGTGCTCGCTCGGTGCACTTCCTGGTATTCAAGTTCAAGTGTGTTTATTGAGACAATAAAAAATACATCTCAAAGGGATAGAGTTCATGCATCGTAAACAAATTTGCTATCATTTTATACCAGCATAGTTGAGGCAGTTGATAGTGGTAAGGATTGCGATGTTGTGTACCTTGACTTTAGCAAAGCTGTTGATACAGTGTCCCATGAAAGACTGATTAAAAAGATAGAGGCTCATGGTATTGGGGGGTGCTATATTAAGTTGGATTAGGGCATGGCTATACGAAATTAAACAGAGAGTTAATAAAAATGGGGTTAAGTTAGAGTAGGAAAATGTTGTAAGTGGAGTGCCTCAAGACTCTGTCCTGGGACCTCTATTGTTTATAATATATATATAAATTATTTAGATTCATGTTTAAGTAGCAACATTTGCCAATTGGCGACAATGCAAAACTCGGGATAGAAATAAACACGGAAAAAGACTCACTATCACTTCAAGTCGAACTAAATAGAGTTTTTAAATGGTCAAAAGATTGGCAGATGCAGTTTAATGCTGATAAATGTAAAGTTTTGAGGCTAGGTAATGATGATAGAGTCACAAGATACGAGCTGAATGGTGACGAGATTGCGAAAGGGATCTGGGAGTTTTGTAAGAATTTAAAGCCAAAAGAACAATGCATGAATGTTCTAAATAGGCCAATAGGATACTGGGGTTTATCTCTTCTTCTTGTTGATAGTAGGTGCAGTTTGCATGAAGGGTTTGTCCTCCCGATGACTGCACCAGTACTGATGTTGTTGGACGCGTTTATGTTGAAGATGATCGGAGCTACCAAGGTGCTTGTTGCTTTGTGCTGTAGATAGAGGAACGGTGATTAAAACAGAGGTGTGTGTTAGAGGGAGACTTGCCGCACCGTAGGGCGGTGTGTTGTGTTTATGGCGTCAGCTGATCCTTGGTGTGGCGACGAGGTAGTTGTTTTCTGTGTTTAGCTGTTGGTGGCGCCAGGTATAAATGTGGCGCGGGTCAGATGTGACCCAATTTGTTGGTCGATTGGAGATATTTAGCCAGTGCTTTGACTATTTGGTATTTTTCTTGTGACGAGTGGTCACCGCCTCCTAATATATGCTCGATGGTGAAGGGTATTTTAAGTGCGATAAAGACATGTTTGAAATTTACTCTGGCACTATAATGTCGGAAGCAGTGCAGGAGATAGTGTTCGACTGTTTCAGGCACCTGACAGTGAGTACAGAGTTCGTTGATGTCTGTTCTGTACTTAGAGCTGTGTGCTGCTAGTTTGGTGTGTCCCAGCCTTAATCTGGTCATCGTTACATCAATTTCTCTGCTTTTATATCGGACATGTTTCCAAGTTTCCCATTTCTTTTTAATGGACCCATAGTGCAAAGGTGAGCATAACGTTTTCCAGTTTGTTGCAAAATCCTGGGAGATGGTATCTTTGAAGGCTCCTTTACGTGCAACATGGGGAATTGGATGACGGGTGAGGTGAGGCGTGTCGTGCATTGCTTTGGCTAGTTGGTCTACAAGTTCATTATGGAGAATACCACAATGTGCTGGGACCTATTGGATAGAGGTGTCATAACCGTTCAATTGATGTTTGTGAAGAAGTTGAAGGCATGGGTAGACAATCTCCTTGCATGTTTTCGAAGAGTACGAAATTGCTTGAATCGCGCTCTTGGAGTCACTACAGATTGTATATATCCCAACTGGTAATGTTGTGATGATTTGGAGAGCTTGATACAAGGCATATAATTCCGCTGTGAAAATAGATAGTTGGTTTGGTAACCGCCATCCCTGCTTGAGATGGTATTCCGGTATCCATACAGCGCAAGTGACCGAGGGTACGTTGTTCATGAAGATGCGAGACCCATCTGTGTAAATCTCTGTGGTATTTGGGTAGCAATTTTTCATTGTTGAGACAAAGACTGAGGCTATGGCTGAGTTTGGTGCAGATTTTGGAATGTTGTCCTCGAGTTGTATTGCTGTATTAGGAGTTGTATAAAGCCAAGGTGGAATGGGGGGAACAGGAGGTTGGGTTTCACAGTTTTGAAGTAGGGAGAGGTCTATATTGAGGTTATTTGTAGCCCGTGTGAGGAAAGGTTGCGAGTGAAAGGTTGGAGAGCGGGGGTTATATGGGTTAACTGTTGGGTTAATTTTTGATCTGTATGGGTGTATCTGGTGAGCAGTGGTGCAGAGTGACAGATAGTTGGCACACATAATGTCTCGTCTGGTGGCTAGGCTTGTGAGGCCTGTTTCCCCGTAAAGTCCGAGGATTGGAGTTGAACGCATTGCGCCACATATAAGTCGCATGGCATTATTTTGTATGACCTCGAGGCTCTGTAGGTTAGTGGGCGCCGCCGACGCATATGCTTGGCAACAATAGTCTAGTTGGCTGCGAATGTAGGTTGTATAGAAACGGAGCAAGATTTTATGGTGTGCTCCCCAGGTGGTGCCAGTGAGGGCTTTAAGTATGGCGAGTCGGGGTTGTGTCGTCTGTTTAAGGTGTTGAATGTGTGCTTTCCAGGTAAGTAAGGGGGAGTCTAAGCGCATGCCAAGATATTTATGTTCTCGTACGTGTTGGATGGGAGTGTTGTGTATTGTGAAGGTGGGTAGATGAAGTAGTCTTTTTTTAGTGAAAATCTGATAGCAGGTTTTGGTAGTACTGACTTGAAGGCCCCATTGTTGTGTCCAATCTATGAGGTGGTCCAGTGCTGTTTGCATTGTAGAGACTGTATTTGGTAGGGCATTGTCTGAATAATACAATGTTAAGTCGTCGGCGTACGCCGAGAGGTGAACAGGATGGGTGTTAGGCAAATCTGCTAAGAATGCGGCAAATAGGGTTGGGCTTAGTATGGAGCCTTGTGGAACACCTGTTTGTATTGGGATGCCATCGGAAAACTCGCCTTGTATAAAGACTTTGGAGGTCCTGTTTGTGAGATAGGACTGTAACCATAAAAGTAATCTTCCCTGTACGCCTAAACGTGCAAGCTTTGCGAGGAGGCAAGTATGAGGAATGCTATCAAAAGCTCCTTTGAGGTCTAGGTAGACAACAAGACAATATTTACTGCTTCTGAGAGAGGTGCGGATTTCATGTTCAAGGCAGAGTATTTGATCTAGCGTGGAGCATTGCGGTCGAAATCCAGCTTGGAGTGACGGTATAATATTGTTATACTCTAGGTACCATTGGAGGCGAGTATGTACTAGCCTTTCCATGACTTTACTGAGGCATGATAGTAGGGAGATAGGTCTGTATGACGCAGGTTGGGATGGGTCTTTTCCTGGTTTAAGGAACGGAAGAATAATGCTGGTCTGCCATTGTGAAGGAATATTTCCGTGAGTCCAGCATAGATTGTAATAGTTTAGAAGAGTGCTGTGTGCAGTCGGTGGAAGATATTTGATGAGCTCATATGGAATTCCATCCTCTCCAGGTGCCTTGCCAAGAGGTAGGCGGTTTAAGGCCAATCGTAGCTCGCTTAAGGTGTACACGTTGTCGACGCCGAGCATGGGCAGCGGTATGGCACGGTCAATTTCTTGTCTGAGGGAGAGTTCTTGGGCATGAAGGAAGGGTGTTGAGAGGGTAACTTTAAGGCATTCAGCGAGAACACTTGCACGCTCCTGAGGTGTTTGACAGAGTGAACCGTTGATCATCAGGGGGAACGAAGGGAATGTTGGGCGACCTTTAATGCTGTTAAAAGTAGCCCAGACTTTTGAGTGCGGCGTTGTGGGTGTGAGGCTATCACAGAATGTTGCCCATGATGCTCGTTTTGCTGATAGTATGGTTTTTTTGGCCGCTGCTGTAGCCCGCCGGAGATTGACCCAGTTCTGTAGGGAGGGTTGACGTGTTTGTTTTTGAATGCCTCGTCGGCGTAAAGCGACTGTTCGTGCACATTCCGCGTTCCACCACGGTTTAAGTGGTTTGTTGGACCTATGTCCTGAAGTTTTCTTAAGCATTTGGGTGGCTGCAGAATTTATGACCGAGGTGATTGTGGACAGGCGCTTGTTAGGGTCTACTTCGTCTGTGTCTGGGAGGCGGACAATATCAGCCCATTTTTTCTTAATGTTCCACTTGGGAAGCGTAAGCGGGTGGGTTGGTGGGTGAAAGTTAGTAAATTTTATTATGAGGGGTTTGTGGTCACTACCAATATCTGGTCCAGTATGAAACTGTAGTTCATGTTGAAAGTGTGCAGAGCCAAAGCAGATGTCCGGTGAGGCTTCATAATTGGTTCTGTAGTTAAAGTAGGTTGCAAGGTAGGGCGGCGAAAGAAGAGTATATGGTGTAGTGTCCAAGTAGTTGTACAAATCGGTGCCTGCAGTATTTTGGGTACTTCTACTCCATGTGGGGTGGTTAGCATTGAGATCACCTGTAACAATGATCGGGTGTCGTAATTGGTTAAGATAAAATTCCAGTTCATTTGAGTTTATGGTGCCTCCAGGGTTGTATATACCCAGAAAGGATATGTGTGTACCATTATAAGGTATTAGGCATGCTAGAACTTCTAATTTACCGTTCATAAAATACGTTAGTGTTACAGGTTTACATGTCATATTACTTCGTGTTAGAAGGAAAATACCACCCCCCATACGGTTGGGTCTGTCCAGTCTCTGCATCTGAAAGTTTTTAAATACGGGATTTTGTTTGGGAGTGAGCCAGGATTCGGTGATGAATGCTAAGTCCGGTTTGGATGAGTAGAGGAATTGTTTAAGTTCTGTGAGGGATGTTTTGATGCTTTTTGCGTTCCAAGTCATGAAGGTTAGGGGAGCCATTTAGGATGTTTGGGTTGTGGATGTGTCTGTTTTCTTTGGTGCGCTCATAGTGGTACGAGTTGGATACCTAGATGTGGATGGGGGCTGTGTCTTACTCTTGGTACTGGTGGTTGGGGTTTGTGGCACGTCAGCCTGGGGAGTGGTTTTGGTGAGGCGCGCTAAGGAGGTAATTAGGAGTTTTTCCATCATCTGATCAAACAATGTGTGTCCAGCATTGGTAGCTTTATTTGGGCGGATGTCAGTGTCCGTAACTGTTGATGGGGGGTCTGTTGGGTCAGCCTCAGGTTGTGGTACTTGGGCAAAAAATTTTGTTAGGAGTCGGTCCAGGGTCTTTTCCAGTGCATTTTCGATGCGAGTGACGATCGTTTCAATAAGATCATTTTCGAGGCGAGTGACGAGAGTTTCAACTAAATCAGGATTCAGTTGCGCGTTTTGTGAGAGATGGTTGGACCCTGGGGTTGCGGGATTGTCGGAGACAGGGATATCCGGTACAAGCGAAGGTTGTGGTTGAGTGTGAGGTAGAGGTTGGTGATGGGCTGAGGAAGGTTTTTTTAATGCGCTGCTGTATAGCAGGTTGGTGGTAGGGGGAACCTTCATTTTCGCTGCTGCTGCTACGTAAGAAGGACATTGTTTAAATGTGATGTCATGCTCGCCACCACAGTTTGAGCAGGTGAGTGTATCCGATGCACAGGTTTGTGTGTAGTGGGAACCAGAGCATTTCCCACATTTGATATCATTAGTGCAGCTCTTCGAGGTATGGTTAAAACCCTTGCATTTAAAACATTGGGTGGGACGCGGAACATACACCTCTAGTTTGTGGAGGAAGCCGTTTAACCAAATCCTATCAGGGGGAACGTAGTCCAGAAAAGTAAGCAGGGCGGTGCCTGTATCACTCAGTTCTCCGTTCGTGCGTCGCATAAATTTTTTTATTTCATAGAGTGGGATGCCATTTGTGTCGAGTTGTGCCTTAATGTCTTCTGCGCTGATGTCTACAACATGCCGGATTACATATTTCACTAATCTGTCTCCTAGTGGTTTATAGCACCTAACTTTGTAACCACAGATGTCAGTAATGTTTGAAATCTCCAGTTCCGCGCTGTGTTTGTGATCCACTGCAATCAGGTTCTTTAGTTTGTTTGGTCTGATATCGTGCACGTCGATTCCGAATTTGTGGGGAATGGCATTATATAGGATGCTTTGTGCCCTACTATTTCGGAAAATATTCACATTTTCGGCCTCAAAAGCAATGATAAAGGTTTGTAACTCAGAAGAGCTTGGCCTACCTTGGTTGAGCGGTGGGTGTGGATATTGAGGCCGCGTGGCGTCGGCCTCTGTTCTGTTTACCTCTGATAAATGGCGGCGCTTTGCCTCCAGTCTGTTTGCCTTACTATGGTGTTTGCTGTCTATGAATTCTCCTTCGGGCTCCTCTTCTATGACCGGGTGACGTTCAGGATTCAATTTTGTGGTATGCAGTAGTGGTTTTCCAACATCTTCTAAGGTATCGTCGATGGTTGTACGAGAGACGCCATGTGCGCCTCCAGCCGCCGCCATGACACCGGCCACCTCCGCGGGAGCTCACTCAAAACACACCCAAACACGATCGCGTCCAACACGCCGACCCTGGGGTTTATTAATCGAGGGGTTAGTAAGAAGACACCTGGTGTGGTTCTTCAGATATATCTTGTTCTGGTTAGGCCCCATTTGGATTATGCAGTTCAGTTTTGGTCGCCGTATGCGAATGGATATAAATTCCCTTGAACGTGTCTAGCGAAGGATGGCAAAGTTAATTCCCAAAATTAGAAACCTGTCATATAAAGAAAGATTAACAAAGCTTAAATTGCATTCACTGGAAAGGCGACGAGTTAGGCGTTACATGATAGAGGTGTATAAGTTGATGAATGGATATAACAAAGGGGATATTAATAGGGTATTAAAGGTATCAACACAAGACAGAACACGATACAATGGTTATAAATTGGATAAGTTTAGATTTAGGAAAGACCTGGGTAAATACTTTTTCGGTAACAGGGTTGTTGATTTGTGGAACCAATTACCGCGTAAGGTGGTGGAGGTGGTGACCTTTGATTCTTTGAAGCAGTAGGGAAATAGGTGACCTTTGATTCTTTGAAGCAGTAGGGAAATATGTGACTAGACCCGCGCGCACCACCTGCCAGGGGGCACTCCCGTGAGTGTCACCTGACAGGTGGCGCGCGGGTGTCTAGTCACAAGGTGTTTTTGGGGAATTTCCGGGAAGTTTGGCGCGTTTCGGACGCGTGTGAGCGTCCGGTGTTAGGGTATGTGGTCAGGAAAGAGAGTAAGTCATGTTGATGGGTGCCAGGTGGTGCGCGTCGTCGTCGTCGTCGCAGCGCGGGTGTCTAGTCACAAGGGTTTTTTGGGGAATTTCCCGGAAGTTTGGGGCGTGTCGGAGGTAATTGGAGCGCGCGCGCGCGGATCTAGTCCTCGGGGGATAGGGTATGTGGTCAGGAAAGATGGGAGTTGTGTGAGAGTAAGTGGTGGAGTAAGAAAATAGAAGGATAAGAGTGGAATAAGAGGAAGGAGTAAATGAATATGTATGCAGGAGGTCCATTAGCTTCCCCCTACAGGAAGTCGTAAGTGTCGATGGGTAAGAGAGCGAGAGAGCACCCTCCTGCGGAAGTGGGGCCATTTGTCTAAAGGGTTTTCGTTGTCTTCAGAGTGGCGATGTTCGTCCCACGACGACTCCCCATACACTGTGGATTCGTTAAGGAGGGGTGAGGTACATACTCCTGCCGACAGACAGACCCACACCTGTCAGCCATCAATCACTCCCACCCCTCAACCCCCCCCCCCCCCCACCGCTCCCATACCATCAACCATTGTTCCGTGCAATCCCCCTTTAGTATTATTTCTGTTAATATGTGTAAGCTCTATCGTAACGTGATCAACATGGTGAGAGCAATAACGAGGGAAAAGTAAACACATTATATAAATTTATTTCTTTATTAAACACTTAAGCGATTTACAACGATAATAATAATAATAATAATAATAATAAGACTTCTTCTTGGTGGTTTAGCTAGCAGACAGATGGAGAAAGGCTTTTCATTCAGTTCATCGAACCTTCCCACCACGCTAGTCAACCAGTCAATCTGTAGAAAGGGTTTAGGGAGTAGACAGATCAATTGGGAGTCATTCATCCACTCCAACAATCCTTCCCGTCACGCTAGTCAATCAGTCAATCTGTAGAAAGGGGAAAAGGTTATAAGTTTCGTTGTTGTCATTGTTGTAAACATAAATACAGACATTATTATGTTCATCATTCAATCCTACATAAAGTATTACTCACCGCACTATCATCCTAGCCAACTTCGTCACACAGCGTTTCACACGCAGCATCACTACCGTTTAAGCAGAATGTTTGCTTACACACAGGCATTTTCATCTGAGCGTAATTGAATTTCAACACTTTTTCATCATTCTTGCGAAATTGACCATATTTAAACGCTTCATCAAAGTGAAGCAGGGCGGACTCTAAGCCTAGTCTGCAAAAATGATATGCAAAATAAACGGCGTAATTCCCACAGAAGTAACTATTCAAGGATTGAATCCTTTTCTTCATAATATATAGGGTATAGTCTTGGAAGTAAGACATAAACTCTTCGAAATATCTTGAATAAGATCCTATTGCAGGATTGGCATAGCTGTCTAGTATAACAATCTCGCTTCTACCTTCATCCTTATTTACATAGAATGTTATCCAATGGCCCATTTTATTACGAGAACCCGACTCCAGAGTGTTCATTATGAACACCACAGGTCTTTTTTTATGTATTTTTGTCAGTATTTTCCGTACGTCATCAGCTAGGAAACATCCTAGATAGTCTACCCTAGCACCTAAATTACTTCTGATAGCCTCATTTATTTCCAAACAATTCATATTAGTATTTTATCCTCGCGTATCGCAAATAACGCGACGATCCGCGTTAATGCTGATCACACCTGTTGTAGACCCGTAAACTAGAATGACTTTATTTCTAGCCACTCCACATTTAAATTCCAAAGCGATCCGCAGATTACCACTTTTTTCAATCGGGATGGTGTCATCGATATCCTCGGGTTGTAAATTAAAGGCCAGTATGGTTCCACCATTCACATATGTGTCATAAGATAATATATTGTCTTTATCGAAGCCTAAGGCTTGTAATGCTGTGTAATACAACTTGGCGCAGTTATGAGGGAAGTCACACCCAATATTGACAATATTAGTGCTATTCTGCGATATTAATACTTTACTAAGCTCGCAGTTTTCCAAATAAAGCGGGTTGCGATTATATGCACCAGACACTGCCTCCATATCAAGGATGATCATATATAAATGTTCTGGTATAACAGTCCCCCACGGCTGGTCCATTGTTATAGAGCGCTGACCTGTGCCCAATATATACGTTTTGTATAAAGTTTTATTAAAAGTATACGTAATAGGAGAGTTGTTCTGCACCATGGCTTTATTAATGGCTACTAATCCTTTAGGGTATGGCAATACTCGATCCACCCATAGACGTGTAGACTTGATATTGTATTTAAAATTAGCGTGTTCATTATCGCTGAGTATAAGCCACTTATCAGGTTGAAGTTCGAGCCTCACCCTGATGTCCACATTATCCAAAACGTATTCACTAACGGATGTGACATCCAGCATTAGTTTAAAACAAGTATTCACACCACTCGTTTTCATATCAGTCATCCGCTGCTTCTCACCAGCCGAGGCGTTAGTGAAATAACCAGCTTCAATTTTACCAGGATCGACTCGGTTAAAAAACTGTGACAGTTTATCATAGCGGTTAGCCTTACACCCAGAAATCGTAGATAATAACTTTACGTATGACCAGAATGAGAATAATGAGCTGGTTTCAACTACTGTTTCGTTTAAATACACAATAGCGGATTTGAATAGAGTTTGCGATAATCCATTCACCAACAATGCGTTTTTAGCGTCTCCTAAAGGCGTTATTCCATTTTCTTCGGTTAGATCAATAGACAACTCCAAAGCTATAGATGATAAATCCACCAGTTGACCATTCACTCCCTTGATGATGAATTCCAGATAAGTGTCTGTAAACTTATTATTGACCCCAGAATTCACAGGCAATACATCCACCGTTTGTCTGCTGGCAATTGTTGATTCTACCAATCGAGGGGAAAATACTTTAGGAAAGGCTTCACTAACAGCAGCTGTATAGTGTTCTAATGGCACCTGGAGGCCCAGAGCGTTATATCCGGCCATGTTCGCGCTTTAGACAACACCAACCGAGTGAGAAGAAGTTATGACAACACATCATTATATTTCGCTTTAGTAAAACGTTTGATGTTTACTATTTTTTTTTTTTGTTTATTCTTTTTCTGCACTCTTCCACCTATCATTTGCTTCCCCACTCCTTTCAATGTTTCAATTCCGCGTTTCTTAAGAGATTGTTTGAAAGTTTGTTTGTCATTATTAATGTCGTCTAGTACGTTCTGCCCCAAGCTAAGCGCAGCCGGGGCCAGAGTCCTCATGATAAAGAGCGCTGCTCGACGCGCTATTCCGCTTAAAAAGGAAAATATTCCTCCTCCTCGCGTATAACGTCTACTGCTGTTGAAAATCCGTATATCATCAGTTCCACCACCTCTAGGAGGGGTTAACAGAATGTATAATTGCTCAACAGAGGGGGGAATAAAGTGGACACGCATTTCTCCGCTTGTTTCAGACGAATGAGGAGTGGCGGGAAAGCATTGGTGTTATATACCTCCTGCAACGGGGCGTACATGCAAGACTGCTATGGTGCACCCACGTTCATCGAAATGTATTGGGTTACCATCTTGATTCCTAATAGTGATGCTGACGCTGTCTATCATGTTAGTGTTAAGACGCACATATAGTTTTTTATTGTTGCTGTTATCACTTCCATTTAGGGAGATTACATCCAAAATATTTACAGACTGGTTTCCATATCTAGTAGAAGAGATTCTATCGCAATAAACACACAGAATATCAACTCCTCCTCTAGGCATTGGTGGGAATAGGCATGTGTTAACTACACTCGAGGCATACTGACGTTTTGCGAATATGTCATATTCTATTTCTGAAACTACGCCCAACACTTTCCCAAAAGCGGATCCAAATGATAATGTAACTCTACTGATGTTTTTATGCCCCGTTGCATAGCTAATATTCTCATCACTAATCACAGTAGTGAACTTGTTTCGATTGGAGGAAGAATCATATTTAATAAAATGCGTTCCATATTTAGCTGAAAATTGTTTTAATGACTTTCCTAAAAAACTCAGTTTAGCATTACTTGAAAATATGGCCTCTATTTCTGTATTAATCATGGTATTAATTTCTTTTATAGTTCCGGCTAAAACATCAGATGATAATAAATGCTTTGAATGCATGTATTTCCCCTCGCTCACTTTCTCATGCATAACGCCTACACGTATATATGCCTCGGGATTATCACGCTTAATAACGTAATGGGAAGTGGGGAGGAGTAATTTTTGTAGACACATTTCATAACTCCTCCTGGGATCTAATTCTAGCTGGTTAAACAATCGATTTTGGAAAGATGCGGGGATGTTATTGGGGAATAAATGCGTATCTGATACGCTGGTGGCGTATATCACGTGAGTGTCCATCGCTCTATCTCCTTAGACTGCTTTTTGCCTAGTAAGGCCATCTACACATTACATGCTCATTTATATACACTTACCTGTTAATATACGATCCAGGAAGCATTCCTTTTACTGTGAGGATCAATCTTGACAGTTGCCTTTCTCTTAACAGATGGAGCCTCATACACTTGACTGCTTGCCGTAGTATTACGGAATAAATCTCGCGATGTAGATGTTAGTGTGAAAAACAGTTGAGCAATGGGGAGTTTATCCGGTAAAAAAACAGATTTAAGCAGTCATTTTATGTATAATGTCATTAATTATATGTATGCCAGATACTGGAGCCAATACATTTCCATTCAGATCCCAACGAACGATTCCGGTAGCATCATAATGGTTTAGCAAGGATCTCGCATATTCGTGATCTCTCACTTTCAACTTCAAATCTATTAAATGTTTTATGGAAGGGTTGGTATGCAGCTGAGGAGGAGGAGGTGGTTTGACAGTAAGATGACGAGCAACCGCTTTCACAGTGGGGTAAGCAGGGCTGTGTGCAGCTTTCCGGTTGTCCACTATTTTACGCGGTACGAGATAAAAGGCTTTCATTTTACTTACTGAACAACCGTGTAATTAAACTAGCCGCAATCGGTAAAATAATGGATAAAATACTGCCTCCTCGTTTGCTGGTTAATATCTGTTTCTTAGTTGTCACGGAAGGTTTCTTACAGGCTAGTGACCGAATAAGCAATTTATATTTTTTAAACTTTTTAACGACCTTGTCAGGCACGGGCAATTTTTTTTTTAAAAGTTATTAAAAATTTCTGATAAACAATTTATATGTGGTTTTTTCAATTTTTCAATCAACTGCTTTCTCGAGGAATACTGAAGTTTTGATAATAGTTGGATCAATTCCTTGTATTTATAAACTAAGGGCTTCTTCATTATAAATGTAATATCTCAGCAGCATCAATCCATTGATCGAATGATCGATCATAACCTGCGTACCGAACTTTATACTGGAGTTTGCCAGAGACTCTGTGTTGCCCCAATACCTTCTCAATATTAAAGGTTTGAGGCAAATGTGTTGGTGTTAATTCTTGTTTATAGAAGCCACCATCAATTTCTTCCCCATTCAGATCTTTTAGAAAGTATAAAGGGATGTGTTGTCTCCGATCAATACGTGTAACTGTAAAGATCTCGCGGGTGTTCTGCTGCTTAAACCCTTTCTTAAACTTGGAAATGCGATCAGATAGAGTGATGCGTACTGTATCACCAACACTCAATCGAGGAATGACAGCTCTCTTTGATTTGCTCGGGCTTTTATACATTAAATCAAATTGTTTGGCGTGTTCACTGGGCGAGGATAGAGCGTGCACCTCCGCAGGTGTCTTCCCCTTCAATCCTCTGTGTGGGGTTAAATTATATGTTTTCACAATATCTGGTAGAGCCTGCATGTATTTTAAAGTGTTGCGCGCCGTCATAAACTTGTAAAGTTTACCTTTTAAAGTACGTATGAACCGCTCAGCGATTGAAGCTTTAGTCACCTGAGAAAATACACTACACCGTACTAATACACAAAAATACACAAAATACACCGTACTTTCCTTGCTGCCAGCATTTTTTTCATAGTGGCGTTATAAAATTCTCCACCTCGATCAGAATTAATTTTGCGCACTCCCTGAGAATGAGGTGAATCTAGAATTAAAGCTAGAGCATTAGTGGTGCTTTTCCCATCCTTAGCGCGTAAGGGTACTACTTGGGCGTACCTGGAGAAAATATCTACGCATACGAGTAAATATTTCACTCCGTCATTATGTTTGTCCAATAAACTCATCTCGGCCAAGTCTATAGCTTGAAATAGTCGTGGTTTAGGGCTTAACACCCGACGCCGAGGGAATTTATGTGGTTGTAAATAATGCAACGTATAGGAGTCAGAGCTTTTCAGATAGTCCTTTACATCGGCTAGAGTTATACTAGAGTTAATTAATTTGGCGGCCTTATACAATCTCTGTACCCCTCCAAGCCCTCCGCTAGATGCGGGGTCGTTATATACTCGTTCCAGTACATCTTTCTTGCTTACCATTGGTAAACTATCTCATAGGGCGGTTCGTGAACAATATTACCGCGTAATGTTATCGTAGATGGAGTGTTCGAGCCCAGATCTACTAGCAAATAGCCGTAGGGCTGGCTAATAACTTGCTTATATAACTCTACAAATTTCTTCGAATCCACTTTCCCAAATATTTGTCGTCCGAGTGTTTTAATTTGTGACAGATCTCATGATTTAACCAATATGAAATGAGAAGCATTTAAACTAATATTCCTAGAATATTTACCAGGAAAAAATATATTTTGTGTAATCAATATGACGGAAACCGTGAAATGTCTGCCCCTAGTAAACATGTCTGATACGATTTTTGAATTCGCAGACTCTGTAAAAAGGTCATCGTAGATTACTAAGATATGCGAGTCATTATCTACTCGCTCTTCCACAGGATCAATAATGGTTGAATGCTCGATCAGCTTCCCTTTAATTTGTGGATCTGATCGTAATTCTGAGTAACCTCCTCCGCATATGATTATTGAGGAGAACTTGTGTTGATACTTCCTTACAAGTTTACTGCACAAGTAGGATTTTCCACTGTTTGAATAACCAGCAATGATAACACGAGATGGTTCTCTGAAAATATCTAGATGTTCCTCATGGATTATATCATAGGAACTGTCCATGATTAATGCTTCGTTAAGACTGCTAAAAACTAAGGAACTGAGGTGGTATTTATACAAACATAGTCATTCACAGGTGTTTATTCACATATTTTATGTACAGCAACATCATTTTTAAAACTAAACATAGTTCTTACAGTTCACAAACAATAATATTAAACATCCTATTTTAAAACTAATCATAGTTCTTACAGTTCACAAACAATAATATTAAACATCCTATTCATTTAGTATACAAAGTTCTAGTCATATGGGGCATCCATCTTAATACTACCTAACAATTGTACAACATAAAATCTAGCGAGGGTTGAATAGTTTCTGAGCTGTGGCATCGCGTTTGCTCCAGGGACGGAATATTGGGTAGAGTCTCTGTGCTTGCTCTACTTCCTCCTCCTCCATAAACACTTCTTCCAGCTCCTCCTCCTCTCTCACTTCTACATCCATCTCATCATCATCATCATTGTTATTGGGAATATCAGGATGCCCATACGCTAGGGACTGTGTGGGGCTTAAAATGTAGCGTTTATCGTCAAATGCTGACAATCCTCTGCAGGTACTTCGACATGTACAAATCTTTCCTTGCACGTTGCGTATAGATCTCGACGCATACCTGATTGAAGTGTTTGTTTCAAGAGTGTGTTGAAATGAGTCATGTGAGAGTTTCTCTTGTAGATGGTATGGTACGCCTTTACACTTACAAGTGTACTCCCCATCATGTGTGGTGAACGAATATGTTTTAGGTCTGAGAGCAATTAACTGGTTAATAATCTTAGAGCCTATTTCAGACTTGAGCAATCCTAGTTCACCTTCTCGCGCTTTAGAGTAGGATGGATGTGTGTCATTAATATTACTAAAATCCATACAGTCGAAGAGCGGAGACTTATTCAACTCTTCAAACACATCCTGACAGTCCAGTTTAATGATGAAAGAGTCTGTGTCTGTATATAACAGACTCGCTTTATCCCCATACGCAGGTTTGACAACATCATACCAGAACTCATAGAGTCGCCTCTTAGCAATTTGAAGTATATGATAGCCCAGATAGGTAGGAGTGTTGACTAGGAGAGACTTCTGCTTGATAGTACATATCACACGATCCTTACTTAACAAAAGACTCCGCTTGAAGAATGGGTTTCGAGCATGTTTCAGGAAATGACTACGATCTGTGACCAAATAGTGTTTGTTCCCATATTTAGATACATCTGTGAGACTCTTTCCATATATAGAGTTTGATACGAGTTTGAAAGCCTTTTTTTTTATCGCGCATTTGGTACTGGCACGTTCACGAACATTGGTTTCAATGAAGTCTTTAAGGTAACTCTCCTGCTCGAATTCGTAGATGTCATGAACTTTAGCTACTTCTAATCCAATGCGCATGAGCAACTGTAACAAGTCCAGACTAACGAGGTAGTCTTTCTGAGGAAGGTGAGAAGCAATTAATTTAGTGTTGTTTTTAGGTAGACCGCGACTTTCTTCTGTAAGAATATTCTTACTGTAGGGGGGAAATGTGTTCCTCAGTAATGCATGTATGTGAAAGAACTAAGGGGCAGTTCATCTGTATACCTAGCTACCTCAGGTCGGACCTGCAGTGTATCACACAACACCCAATATCCCTTGGACCCGTCACATGGGATATTCTCCAAGCCTTGCTCCTAGCAGTACGTCACGCTCATCATGTGTCAGTTTCCGGATCCCACCCCGAGGGAGTAGTTCAATCATACACGCCCCGTAAAGACTATTAAAATCTAAGTAAATGATGTAGCTACTATCTTCCCCTAGATCTAAGCCTGTGTGCCTGTTCTCCAAATTCGTGTACTGTCTCGTTACACTGGTGAACCCACCTCGGAGATTCCGACGAAGTAAATCATATAACAATGGGTCTGACACAACATCGAGTTCAACTTTCGATTTAAGCAAGAATGCATCCCAAGCAAATGAGGGTAAAGAAATGTAGTGTGAAATGTCTAATTTGTAGAGAGCAAGCATGGTATCTCGCCAGACTGTGAACACATCAGGCTAGCAATCCTGTGTCCACTTTGAGGTAAAGGAGCAGATACTCTCCTATGTTGCGACATTTAGCCAAATCAAAAATTTCTAAGGCTAGTTTATAATCTGTTTCTGACAACTCTTCGTCTTTTAGTGTATTGTAAAACTTATCGCGAGAAGGAAGGTGTGGTTCATCCAACACACTCATAGAGGATAAATAATCATAGCAGAATGATTGTTTACCCGTGAGCAGTTTTAGGATGGCTGCTTTATTTACCCCTTTTAACATAGCCAAAGTGAATGTGGTAGGTTTCCCACTATCGATGTGATCCTTGGCTATTCTTCCTAGCGAGCCGTTGAGAAGGGCTAAACTATCCAAAAATCTTAAGTTGTTCACATCAACTTTCATAAATTTAAATCCATCCTTAGCTAATATATCTATTTCACTCCCTTGTCGATCTCTCATCTCGTTTAGGATTACTCCTAAATCATAGGAAGTGTTGTGGGAAAAAGTGTATAGGAACTTGTATGAATTTATACATTGCAAATTACATCTATCACAGTAAGCTGCTTGATAATTGTGGAATCTTACTGTGTGGTCGTGATGACGGACTTTGATTACATCTTCTCCGTTAAAAGGTTCATCACAGAGTTCACAGGCTGTTTTTGTCTCAAATATCGCCTGCTGTTGCTGAGACATGTGAAGTTCATAGGATACTAACCCCTTCTTGATTCTAGCCCATGATACTTCTAGCGTGGTTACAAAGTGATTGACCGCATCTTTACCCAAATAAGTATCTTTCTCAACAATATTCATCTGTCTGTCAATGAGGATGTACGCATACGCCACTGCGTTGTGACGTGATTCTATCATTCCCTTAGGGTTCGAGCGGTCTAACATGCACTCAAAGTCATAAAAGCACATGTGACTAGGACCATATCCCCGTCCATAGTTACGGAAAGTAATCTTCCTCTCTGGTGGGTAGAATTTGAGAGTCTAATGTACTTTGCATGTACTTTCATGACTCTGCATGCTGTCTGCTGGGAGCGATATCAAACAACAGTGACAGAAGCTGTGATGACTTGGGATTAGATCTCCATGACCTCGCATATTACGTACATATTGGTTAAAATCCTTAATTAATACTAAGTGTTCAGCTTCCAACATCAGCAATGGTATGACATCTGTATATCCCCCTCTTCCCTTCCTAGCTAGTGTAATGTAGTGTCGTTGTCGTCGTCTAGCATTTTCATCTCTTTCTAGTGAATAGATGAATATACTGACTTTATTTATTTTCTCTACCTTGTGAATATCCTCAAACGTCACTGCAGAATTGATATCTGCTGGCCAATTCATGTGTCTGAGACACCAGCTAGCATTCACAGATCTAGCGCGAATATTATCTAGTCGCATCCCCTTAGCTAAACATTTATAAGCAGCAACACACTGCATAAGGCAAATATCGGCCTCTCCCTCTGGATTGAAAACCAATTTTTTCCCACGCAAGCCTTCCGGATAGTCTACATGCGAGCCTAATCTTATCGGATGTTCAATCTGACCACAGTTAATGTAAAACCCGGTGAGCCGCTCAACCAAGACATTGGAGCCTTCCTTCGCTTCCAGGTACTGGGATATTTTCTCTGTCAATTCATCAGCCCAAAAATCAATAAGAGTTTCTACTTCCTCTAGAGTAATTCTTCGCCCCTCACCTCGTATGGGAAAGCCATCGTTATTTATAGGATCCAATAGATTATCCTCCCCGTCTTGTTGTACATTTAAATTCCGCACAATTAGAGTAACGTCTGGGTAAATTAGGAGGAATGGGTGTTGTGGAGAGAAGAGGGCGCGTATCTCATTAATGAAAAAATCCCTGTATGTTCTCAGATATACTCCTGGGGAGGTGTTAACATGTTCTGGTATGGAGAATGAAAGCCGGACATAACTGCCGTTATAGTTATCAATTCGATCCAGCAGCTGAGGTTGAATTTCTAGGGCAGGTGGAGGAGAGGGGGAAAGAGGTGGCGGGGGTGATGGGATAGGGCTAGGAGGGGTGGGGGATGGTGATAACCCTCCCCCTCCGAGATGAATGGGGGAGGCCGCAGGGTCAGCTATTACGCCAGACGGTGCTAACAAGTCAGAATTAACAGACGCTTGCGGGTCAAGGGCACGATCTGCTGAGCCGTCGTCTGAGTCACTGTCTGAGAGGAAAATGGTACGATTCTCACCACTGCTGCTGCTGCTGCTGCTGCTGCTGCTGCTGTTGCTGTCATAGCCGTCGCTGATTGATTGGGGTATGGGGCTGGGGGAGGAACGGGGGGGGTTGAGTGAGCGCGTGAACGAGTCCTCCCCTCCCTGTGAGAGCCGGAAGTGGGCACTGTCCGCCCTGCTGTGTCACTCTCACAGCCACTGCTGCTGCTGCCGCTGGATGCCAAATCTATGCACAGCGGTGTGTCGTCTGTAAAAAAAAAGAAAAACATATTATCTCTAGAAAGAATGAAGCATATATATCTCTAGAAAGAATGAAAGCGTATATATATATATATATATATATATATATATATATATATATATATATATATATATATATATATATATATATATATATATATATATATATATATATATGTATATATATATATATATATATATATATATATATATATATATATATATATATATATATATATATATATATATATATATATATATATATATTAGTATATTTGGTAGCAGTCTTTCCTGTAGACATATATTATTAAATATGACCAAAAAAGTAAGATTAATAATTCTAACACGAATTTTCTCAATCTTTCGTACATTACGCTTCACTGTTGGAGGTAAATCAAAAATCAATTCTCCAAAATTCATTTTTATTTCTAGTCTGACGCGACACGGGCGCGTTTCGTAAAACTTATTACATTTTCAAAGACTTTAGTTCACAAATACACAACTGATTAGAACTTACGTATCTCTGATTTTATATCTACATTTGAGTGAGGTGGGAGGGGTGATGTGGCATTTACACAAGACAGAACAAGAGGGGATATTAATAGGGTATTAAAAGTATCAACACAAGACAGAACACAAACAATGGGTATTGAATAGAAGTGTTTGTAGAAAGCCTATTGGTCCATATTTCTTGATGCTTCTATATTGGAGCGGAGTCTTGAGGTGGGTAGAATATAGTTGTGCAATAATTGGCTGTTGATTGCTGGTGTTGACTTCTTGATGTGTAGTGCCTCGCAAACGTCAAGCCGCCTGCTATCGCTGTATCTATCGATGATTTCTGTGTTGTTTACTAGGATTTCTCTGGCGATGGTTTGGTTGTGGGAAGAGATTATATGTTCCTTAATGGAGCCCTGTTGCTTATGCATCGTTAAACGCCTAGAACGCCGATGGTTTGGCGTTAAACGCCAAACCATCGCCAGAGAAATCCTAGTAAACAACATATCGTATGTTGTTTACGATATGCGTGGCTCGCAACGCATCGCAACGTACGCTTTACACAATCGTACGCTTTAAACAATCAACGCAACGCAACGTACGCTTTAAACAATCAACGCAACGCAACCAGGAGCCACGCAACTGGTATGTACAAGACGCCTTAATCCACTTGACCATCACGACCGGACATAATGAGGTGATAGCCGAGGCTATTTGAACCACCCCACCGCCGGCACTCGGATAGTAATCTTGGGCATAGCATTTTACCAAATCACCTCATTCTTTGGGGCACACGTGAGGAACACAAATGCGAACAAGCCTGAATGGTCCCCAGGACAATATGCAACTGAAAACTCACACCCCAGAAGTGACTCGAACCCATACTCCCAGGAGCCACGCAACTGGTATGTACAAGACGCCTTAATCCACTTGACCATCACGACCGGACATAATGAGGTGATAGCCGAGGCTATTTGAACCACCCCACCGCCGACACTCGGATAGTAATCTTGGGCATAGCATTTTACCAAATCACCTCATTCTTTGGGGCACACGTGAGGAACACAAACGCAAACAAGCCTGAATGGTCCCCAGGACAATATGCAACTGAAAACTCACACCCCAGAAGTGACTCGAACCCATACTCCCAGGAGCCACGCAACTGGTATGTACAAGACGCCTTAATCCACTTGACCATCACGACCGGACATAATGAGGTGATAGCCGAGGCTATTTGAACCACCCCACCGCCGGCACTCGGATAGTAATCTTGGGCATAGCATTTTACCAAATCACCTCATTCTTTGGGGCACACGTGAGGAACACAAATGCGAACAAGCCTGAATGGTCCCCAGGACAATATGCAACTGAAAACTCACACCCCAGAAGTGACTCGAACCCATACTCCCAGGAGCCACGCAACTGGTATGTACAAGACGCCTTAATCCACTTGACCATCACGACCGGACATAATGAGGTGATAGCCGAGGCTATTTGAACCACCCCACCGCCGGCACTCGGATAGTAATCTAGGGCATAGCATTTTACCAAATCACCTCATTCTTTGGGGCACACGTGAGGAACACAAATGCGAACAAGCCTGAATGGTCCCCAGGACAATATGCAACTGAAAACTCACACCCCAGAAGTGACTCGAACCCATACTCCCAGGAGCCACGCAACTGGTATGTACAAGACGCCTTAATCCACTTGACCATCACGACCGGACATAATGAAGTGATAGCCGAGGCTATTTGAACCACCCCACCGCCGGCACTCGGATAGTAATCTTGGGCATAGCATTTTACCAAATCACCTCATTCTTTGGGGCACACGTGAGGAACACAAATGCGAACAAGCCTGAATTGTTCCCAGGACAATATGCAACTGAAAACTCACACCCCAGAAGTGACTCGAACCCATACTCCCAGGAGCCACGCAACTGGTATGTACAAGACGCCTTAATCCACTTGACCATCACGACCGGACATAATGAGGTGATAGCCGAGGCTATTTGAACCACCCCACCGCCGGCACTCGGATAGTAATCTTGGGCATAGAATTTTACCAAATCACCTCATTCTTTGGGGCACACGTGAGGAACACAAATGCGAACAAGCCTGAATGGTCCCCAGGACAATATGCAACTGAAAACTCACACCCCAGAAGTGACTCGAACCCATACTCCCAGGAGCCACGCAACTGGTATGTACAAGACGCCTTAATCCACTTGACCATCACGACCGGACATAATGAGGTGATAGCCGAGGCTATTTGAACCACCCCACCGCCGGCACTCGGATAGTAATCTTGGGCATAGCATTATACCAAATCACCTCATTCTTTGGGGCACACGTGAGGAACACAAATGCGAACAAGCCTGAATGGTCCCCAGGACAATATGCAACTGAAAACTCACACCCCAGAAGTGACTCGAACCCATACTCCCAGGAGCCACGCAACTGGTATGTACAAGACGCCTTAATCCACTTGACCATCACGACCGGACATAATGAGGTGATAGCCGAGGCTATTTGAACCACCCCACCGCCGGCACTCGGATAGTAATCTTGGGCATAGCATTTTACCAAATCACCTCATTCTTTGGGGCACACGTGAGGAACACAAATGCGAACAAGCCTGAATGGTCCCCAGGACAATATGCAACTGAAAACTCACACCCCAGAAGTGACTCGAACCCATACTCCCAGGAGCCACGCAACTGGTATGTACATGACGCCTTAATCCACATCACGACCGGACATAATGAGGTGATAGCCGAGGCTATTTGAACCACCCCACCGCCAGCACTCGGATAGTAATCTTGGGCAGAGCATTTTACCAAATCACCTCATTCTTTGGGGCACACGAGAGGAACACAAATGCGAACAAGCCTGAATGGTCCCTAGGACAATATGCAACTGAAAACTCACACCCCAGAAGTGACTCGAACCCATACTCCCAGGAGCCACGCAACTGGTATGTACAAGATGCCTTAATCCACTTGACCATCACGACCGGACATAATGAGGTGATAGCCGAGGCTATTTGAACCACCCCACCGCCGGCACTCGGATAGTAATCTTGGGCATAGCATTTTACCAAATCACCTCATTCTTTGGGGCACACGTGAGGAACACAAATGCGAACAAGCCTGAATGGTCCCCAGGACAATATGCAACTGAAAACTCACACCCCAGAAGTGACTCGAACCCATACTTCATGGAGCCACGCAACTGGTATGTACAAGACGCCTTAATCCACTTGACCATCACGACCGGACATAATGAGGTGATAGCCGAGGCTATTTGAACCACCCCACCGCCGGCACTCGGATAGTATTCTTGGGCATAGCATTTTACCAAATCACCTCATTCTTTGGGGCACACGTGAGGAACACAAATGCGAACAAGCCTGAATGGTCCCCAGGACAATATGCAACTGAAAACTCACACCCCAGAAGTGACTCGAACCCATACTCCCAGGAGCCACGCAACTGGTATGTACAAGACGCCTTAATCCACTTGACCATCACGACCGGACATAATGAGGTGATAGCCGAGGCTATTTGAACCACCCCACCGCCAGCACTCGGATAGTAATCTTGGGCAGAGCATTTTACCAAATCACCTCATTCTTTGGGGCACACGTGAGGAACACAAATGCGAACAAGCCTGAATGGTCCCCAGGACAATATGCAACTGAAAACTCACACCCCAGAAGTGACTCGAACCCATACTCCCAGGAGCCACGCAACTGGTATGTACAAGACGCCTTAATCCACTTGACCATCACGACCGGACATAATGAGGTGATAGCCGAGGCTATTTGAACCACCCCACCGCCATCACTCGGATAGTAATCTTGGGCAGAGCATTTTACCAAATCACCTCATTCTTTGGGGCACACGTGAGGAACACAAATGCGAACAAGCCTGAATGGTCCCCAGGACAATATGCAACTGAAAACTCACACCCCAGAAGTGACTCGAACCCATACTCCCAGGAGCCACGCAACTGGTATGTACAAGACACCTTAATCAACTTGACCATCATGACCGGACATAATGAGGTGATAGCCGAGGCTATTTGAACCACCCCACCGCCGGCACTCGGATAGTAATCTTGGGCATAGCATTTTACCAAATCACCTCATTCTTTGGGGCACACGTGAGGAACACAAATGCGAACAAGCCTGAATGGTCCCCAGGACAATATGCAACTGAAAACTCACACCCCAGAAGTGACTCGAACCCATACTCCCAGGAGCCACGCAACTGGTATGTACAAGACGCCTTAATCCACTTGACCATCACGACCGGACATAATGAGGTGATAGCCGAGGCTATTTGAACCACCCCACCGCCGGCACTCGGATAGTAATCTTGGGCATAGCATTTTACCAAATCACCTCATTCTTTGGGGCATACGTGAGGAACACAAATGCGAACAAGCCTGAATGGTCCCCAGGACAATATGCAACTGAAAACTCACACCCCAGAAGTGACTCGAACCCATACTCCCAGGAGCCACGCAACTGGTATGTACAAGACACCTTAATCAACTTGACCATCATGACCGGACATAATGAGGTGATAGCCGAGGCTATTTGAACCACCCCACCGCCGGCACTCGGATAGTAATCTTGGGCATAGCATTTTACCAAATCACCTCATTCTTTGGGGCACACGTGAGGAACACAAATGCGAACAAGCCTGAATGGTCCCCAGGACAATATGCAACTGAAAACTCACACCCCAGAAGTGACTCGAACCCATACTCCCAGGAGCCACGCAACTGGTATGTACAAGACGCCTTAATCCACTTGACCATCACGACCGGACATAATGAGGTGATAGCCGAGGCTATTTGAACCACCCCACCGCCGGCACTCGGATAGTAATCTTGGGCATAGCATTTTACCAAATCACCTCATTCTTTGGGGCATACGTGAGGAACACAAATGCGAACAAGCCTGAATGGTCCCCAGGACAATATGCAACTGAAAACTCACACCCCAGAAGTGACTCGAACCCATACTCCCAGGAGCCACGCAACTGGTATGTACAAGACGCCTTAATCCAAAGAATGCCCCAAAGAATGAGGTGATTTGGTAAAATGCTATGCCCAAGATTACTATCCGAGTGCCGGCGGTGGGGTGGTTCAAATAGCCTCGGCTATCACCTCATTATGTCCGGTCGTGATGGTCAAGTGGATTAAGGCGTCTTGTACATACCAGTTGCGTGGCTCCTGGGAGTATGGGTTCGAGTCACTTCTGGGGTGTGAGTTTTCAGTTGCATATTGTCCTGGGGACCATTCAGGCTTGTTCGCATTTGTGTTCCTCACGTGTGCCCCAAAGAATGAGGTGATTTGGTAAAATTCTATGCCCAAGATTACTCTCCGAGTGCCGGCGGTGGGGTGGTTCAAATAGCCTCGGCTATCACCTCATTATGTCCGGTCGTGATGGTCAAGTGGATTAAGGCGTCTTGTACATACCAGTTGCGTGGCTCCTGGGAGAATGGGTTCGAGTCACTTCTGGGGTGTGAGTTTTCAGTTGCATATTGTCCTGGGGACCATTCAGGCTTGTTCGCATTTGTGTTCCTCACGTGTGCCCCAAAGAATGAGGTGATTTGGTAAAATGCTATGCCCAAGATTACTATCCGAGTGCCGGCGGTGGTGTGGTTCAAATAGCCTCGGCTATCACCTCATTATGTCCGGTCGTGATGGTCAAGTGGATTAAGGCGTCTTGTACATACCAGTTGCGTGGCTCCTGGGGGTATGGGTTTGAGTCACTTCTGGGGTGTGAGTTTTCAGTTGCATATTGTCCTGGGGACCATTCAGGCTTGTTCGCATTTGTGTTCCTCACGTGTGCCCCAAAGAATGAGGTGAATTGGTAAAATGCTATGCCCAAGATTACTATCCGAGTGCCGGCGGTGGGGTGGTTCAAATTGCCTCGGCTATCACCTCATTATGTCCGGTCGTGATGGTCAAGTGGATTAAGGCGTCTTGTACATACCAGTTGCGTGGCTCCTGGGAGTATGGGTTCGAGTCACTTCTGGGGTGTGAGTTTTCAGTTGCATATTGTCCGGGGGACCATTCAGGCTTGTTCGCATTTGTGTTCCTCACGTGTGCCCCAAAGAATGAGGTGATTTGGTAAAATGCTATGCCCAAGAATACTATCCGAGTGCCGGCGGTGGGGTGGTTCAAATAGCCTCGGCTATCACCTCATTATGTCCGGTCGTGATGGTCAAGTGGATTAAGGCGTCTTGTACATACCAGTTGCGTGGCTCCTGGGAGTATGGGTTCGAGTCACTTCTGGGGTGTGAGTTTTCAGTTGCATATTGTCCTGGGGACCATTCAGGCTTGTTCGCATTTGTGTTCCTCACGTGTGCCCCAAAGAATGAGGTGATTTGGTAAAATGCTATGCCCAAGATTACTATCCGAGTGCCGGCGGTGGGGTGGTTCAAATAGCCTCGGCTATCACCTCATTATGTCCGGTCGTGATGGTCAAGTGGATTAAGGCGTCTTGTACATACCAGTTGCGTTGCTTCTGGGAGTATGGGTTCGAGTCACTTCTGGGGTGTGAGTTTTCAGTTGCATATTGTCCTGGGGACCATTCAGGCATGTTCGCATTTGTGTTCCTCACGTGTGCCCCAAAGAATGAGGTGATTTGGTAAAATGCTATGCCCAAGATTACTATCTGAGTGCCGGCGGTGGGGTGGTTCAAATAGCCTCGGCTATCACCTCATTATGTCCGGTCGTGATGGTCAAGTGGATTAAGGCGTCTTGTACATACCAGTTGCGTTGCTTCTGGGAGTATGGGTTCGAGTCACTTCTGGGGTGTGAGTTTTCAGTTGCATATTGTCCTGGGGACCATTCAGGCTTGTTCGCATTTGTGTTCCTCACGTGTGCCCCAAAGAATGAGGTGATTTGGTAAAATGCTATGCCCAAGATTACTATCTGAGTGCCGGCGGTGGGGTGGTTCAAATAGCCTCGGCTATCACCTCATTATGTCCGGTCGTGATGGTCAAGTGGATTAAGGCGTCTTGTACATACCAGTTGCGTTGCTTCTGGGAGTATGGGTTCGAGTCACTTCTGGGGTGTGAGTTTTCAGTTGCATATTGTCCTGGGGACCATTCAGGCTTGTTCGCATTTGTGTTCCTCATGTGTGCCCCAAAGAATGAGGTGATTTGGTAAAATGCTATGCCCAAGATTACTATCCGAGTGCCGGCGGTGGGGTGGTTCAAATAGCCTCGGCTATCACCTCATTATGTCCGGTCGTGATGGTCAAGTGGATTAAGGCGTCTTGTACATACCAGTTGCGTTGCTTCTGGGAGTATGGGTTCGAGTCACTTCTGGGGTGTGAGTTTTCAGTTGCATATTGTCCTGGGGACCATTCAGGCTTGTTCGCATTTGTGTTCCTCACGTGTGCCCCAAAGAATGAGGTGATTTGGTAAAATGCTATGCCCAAGATTACTATCCGAGTGCCGGCGGTGGGGTGGTTCAAATAGCCTCGGCTATCACCTCATTATGTCCGGTCGTGATGGTCAAGTGGATTAAGGCGTCTTGTACATACCAGTTGCGTTGCTTCTGGGAGTATGGGTTCGAGTCACTTCTGGGGTGTGAGTTTTCAGTTGCATATTGTCCTGGGGGCCATTCAGGCTTGTTCGCATTTGTGTTCCTCACGTGTGCCCCAAAGAATGAGGTGATTTGGTAAAATGCTATGCCCAAGATTACTATCCGAGTGCCGGCGGTGGGGTGGTTCAAATAGCCTCGGCTATCACCTCATTATGTCCGGTCGTGATGGTCAAGTGGATTAAGGCGTCTTGTACATACCAGTTGCGTTGCTTCTGGGAGTATGGGTTCGAGTCACTTCTGGGGTGTGAGTCTTCAGTTGCATATTGTCCTGGGGACCATTCAGGCTTGTTCGCATTTGTGTTCCTCACGTGTGCCCCAAAGAATGAGGTGATTTGGTAAAATGCTATGCCCAAGATTACTATCCGAGTGCCGGCGGTGGGGTGGTTCAAATAGCCTCGGCTATCACCTCATTATGTCCGGTCGTGATGGTCAAGTGGATTAAGGCGTCTTGTACATAC